>NC_044310.1:155248630-155551487 GCF_007474595.2 Lynx canadensis | reverse complement strand
CTTCCATACTTAAGTTTACAAAAAAGCTGCCACACTTCTAGAAAATTACACCCATGTTCTAAGAAGAAAGAAAGTGGAAGGGCCAAAAGCTTTCTTTTCATGATGATGATGATGATGATGATGATGATGATTTTATTTTCGTTTCCTCCACAGAAACCTCTGACTACCTCTCAGTGGCCAGTCCTATGTCCCACATCCAATTTCATCTGCAAGGGAATCTGGGAGATCAGGCTTTTTTCTTGGGCACATAGTCACCTCAAAAAAAAATTGTGCTTCTCTTAGTAAGAAAGATAAATAATTGTGTAGTCCTGAACCAGTGTCTGTCACCATGTGTTAGTACAAATGCATCTATGATGCTATATTCTATGCTTTTATATGTTATCTAAAAGAAATAGAAAACAAAATAGTGTCCTATACAGAAGTAACTAAACAGATGTTTGTTTGTGAAGGAACTCTAAGAAAGAGATAATGTTTTCTTAGGAAGATCTTAACTTTTTGTTAAAAAATTAACATTTATTTATTTTTAAGTTACAAAGAGAGACAGAGCATGAGTGGGGAAGGGGCAGAGAGAGAGGGAGACACAAAATCTGATGCAAGTTCCAGGCTCAGAGCTGTCAGCACAGAGCCTGATGCAGGGCTGAAACTCATGGACCGCAAGATCACAAACTGAGCTGAAGTCAGATGCTCAACTGACTGAGCCACCCAGTCACCCCAAAGATATTAACTGTTTTCTAGATGCTCCAGTTTTCTAGGTGTTCCCTCCTGGCTGCCTAGGGACCTGCTGCATCACTCGAAATAATCTTGTCCTCCTGGGTACCCGGGTAGACAGACTGAGTTCCAGAAAATTTTTCTATGCTGTACACGCCCCATCAGAACCAGAGTCTACTCATTATTTTGGAACCAATAAGCTAATCTGTTGCAGATGAATTAATGGGTGCTATTGAGTTAGGTATTATCATTTTTTTCCTGCAGATTTCTGGAAATATGTTTTTAACTCAAAGATTGTGAATTTGAAACTGGGTGTAACATTTGTGAGCTATATGATTGAAATACACATTAAACATCACTGAACCTTGGGCTCCATGTGTATAAAAATGAACAGAATATCTAACTCAAAATCATTTGTGAGAGTTTGGAATATGTGGCATTATTATGTAGTGATCAGGTACACAAGATCCATATTCAGACCAACCAGTTTCAAATTCCTGCTCAAGCACCAGTATTTATGACATTAGATGCATTATTTAAATATCTAAGCATTAGTGTCCACTTAAATACTGGGATGATAATAATATCTCCCAGGAGAACTCTTGTGAGATGAATAAAGTAAATGAAATCATGTTATTAAACATTTAATGTAGGGGCGCCTGGGTGGCTCAGTTGGTTAAGCATCTGACTTCTGCTCAGGTCATGATCTCATGACCCACAAAGGGCTCTGTGAGTTCGAGCCCCACAAAGGGCTCTGTGATGACAGCACAGAGCCTGGAGCCTGCTTTGGATTCTGTGTCATCCTCTCTCTCTGCCCCTCTCCTCCTCCCTCCCTCTCAAAAATAATACATAAATATTAAAAAAAAAGTAAAAAAAAAATTAATGTTGTGCCTGGTATGGAGTAAATGTTCAGTGCATGGTAGTTTTATTAGTAGTATGTAAGTGTAGTGATTGGCATTCAAAAAGTGTGTAAAAATAATAGTTACCTTCTACAAACTATAGAGGACCATAGATTTTGAGGTAATTTATTTATTTTAAGCCAGATATTATATTACTCAAGTTTATTAAAAGTCTTTCTCCTCAGAGATTGTAATCACAAAGTCTAATTAACCATGTGACATTTATTTGGTCTTTCTAATAGATGTTATTCCAGTCTGGAGATTTTCATATATAATTGTTACAATGATATATTATTCAGGATTACATATATATATATATATATATATATACACACACACACACACACACACACACACACACACACACACACATTAATCCAATGGCAGAAAATACAGTGTAGTGTAGGGGCACCTGGGTGACTCAGTAGGTTAAGTTTCCAACTCTTGACTTCAGTCAGGTCATGATCTCATGGTTCATGAGATTGAGCCCGTAATGGATTCTGCACTGACAGCACAGAGCCTGCTTGCTCTCTTTCCCTCTCTGACTCTCCCTTGTTCATGCTCACCATCTCTCTCTCAAAATAAATAAAAAATATTTTTTAAAAAAGAAATACATTGCAGTATAGTATTTTAAATCTTACATGTTTAACCAATGAATTTTCCTACATAAAAAGGACTATAAATTATACAAACTGATGCAATTAGCCAGTTTTCAAATGGTAAGTTTCTTGAGACTTATTTGAAAGCTTAAAATATAGGATAACTCTGATATGTAGAAAAGATAAAGTGTGTGATATAAAGATTTTATTGTAAGACAAATTTTATAAACTGGTTACATTCTAAACTTCAAGTTCTGATGACTGAAAAGACATTTTTTAAGAATTTGCCAAAGTCAATGAAGAACAATTAACTACTCAACAGCTTTTCATTTAAAAAGGACTTGTGGATTCAACTATATTGTAAAGACTAGATGCATTACTTACATTAGCGTTTCTTTTTCTACCCTGGGAAGATTAAAAAATATAAAAAAAAAACAACTAAAAATGATCAGACCTGTCATCATCATTACTTAGTTGGAAACATACTGAAACATATCATCAAAAAATCAGTTTGCAAGCACCTAGAAAATGATGGGTACTGGGTAAAATCTGCTTGACACTGTAAAAAAACAAACCCTGTTGAATCAACTTAATAGCCATCTATGACACAGGAACAAAAATGATAGGTGCAGAGAACTTGATAGACAAAATACATCCTGGCTTTGGTCAGCATGTAGAGATAGTTGTATATAATATATAGAAAAAGATACAATTTGGGTATCCCTTCATCTTTTTAAGCTCTTATTAACCACTGCTTAATATATCTGGAAATGATACTCAATTGGAGTATTGATAGGTGAATTAACTAGTTAGATATAAAGATGATTAAGTCCAAGACTAAACTGTGACAGGGCTGATTTTTTTAAATTTTTTTTTATCTTTATTTATTTTTGAGAGAGACACTCATGAGCAGAGCATGAGCAGAGGAGGAACAGAGAGAGAAGGAGACACAGAATCCAAAGCAGGCTCCAGGCTCTGAGCTGTCAGCACAGAGCCTGACACAGGGCTCGAACCCATGAACTGCAAGATCATGACCTGAGCCGAAGTCGGATGCTTAACCGACTGAGCCACACAGGCACCCCAAGGCTGATTCTGATAGTTTTCTTAATTAAAAAAAGAGTTAGAAGGTATTAGTAGAATTAAAACCAAGTAGGAATCACTCTCATTTTGTGGCTTCTTTTTAAAAAGTCATGCCTTTTGTAACACCACCATGCTTCTCCTCTTGACTTCATTCATGTCTTTGATAAATTATAAAGGTCAAGTTAAAGATTCACAACTGGCAAGGGTATACAGAATGATAATATCCATGTAATGATGGAATGGGATCATTCTCTGAGCTTCTAGGCTTTGGAAGCCCAGGAGAGTAGGTTAATGGCATGGAACCTTATGTGTCACTGAATCACTGCTTCTGCCCAATGGGGGATCCATTTTTACATGTGACCCCAAGAATTTCTTTCCACAAAATGAGTTGAATGCATCCCTCTCATCTCCAAAGACTCAAGACATTTAACAAAAACAGCACGCTCAAACTAGAGAACAAGTTCTACTTTTGTGAAGCATTAGAAGTTCCTAAGCAGAAAGTCAGATATCCTGAGTATGAATTAAAATATCAAACTGCTTGATAAAATTATTAAAGTGAATTTTGATAAATATTAATTCTAAGGTGAATTTTGAAGAATCATTTTAGCAGATATTTGGAAACAGTGTTAAAGGACCTGATTTCAGTACATTATCATCCCAGCATAGACAATTTAAGTTCCTAAGAGTGGGAGACAGATAAACACAGAAAGGCTTGAAAGAGTAGTGCACACTAGACCAACAACAGAGTATTTCCTTAGACACAAACTTGAAAATAATTTTCATCTTATAGACCGACTCTAATTTATAGTGGCCAAACTTACCGTAAAGAATGGTATGATCACAAAGTGAACCAGAAGTACACTAACTATTTGATATGATGGGGTGGGTGACTTTGCCCTCTTTCCATAATGAGAAAGTTTATATCAGAGCCTAACTATACTATTTATATTTGACTATACAATAAATCCAGAGGGTGTAATCATTCTTGAATATCAGTTTATTCATTTTCAACTAGGCATTTGTGTCTTCATTAGGACTGGAAGACTTTCTTCAGGTATCATTGTACATATCTGATCTGTGTAAACCAACCTGGATGCTGAAGTCCAGATTCTGATGTGCAGAATGGGCAATCAGGATCTTCTAGAGAACTGTGTTTTCACAAGGCTTAATTTGGTTGGGCTGTGATAATTCATCTCATTTAAACAATTATTTAATTCCTGAACTTCTCTATCTATGAATGGACACTTCAGACTGGGTTGGAACATTATTAAAGATTCACTTTTCTTCATTCATTCATTCACTTGACACAAACCAACTGATATTTAGTTACATGTTGGAAAAGTTATCAGATATTAGATTAAACTCATGCTACCTTTGTCCAGGATCTTATAGTCTGCTGAGAGATTCCAATGAAGTAATCTTTAATTCATTGACATAAAGTCAAAGTGCTCTGGCAGTGGTGCTATAGAAGTACAGAGGGGAGCCTGGATGGTTCGGTTGGTTATGCATCCAACTTTGGCTCAGGTCATGATCTCACAGTTTGTGAGTTCAAGCCCCACACTGGGCTCTACTCTTACAGCTGAGAGTCTGGAGCCTGCTTCAGATTCTGTGTCTCCGTCTTTCTGCCCTTCCCCCACTCTCTTTTTCTCTATCTCTCAAAAATAAACATTAAAAAAAAAGAAGCAGCACAGAAAGGGTGATTTGCATTAGCTCTGATTTTAAAATTTATTTCTTGCATTAACACCACTGAGCATGTTCTATGCCTCAGGGCCATAAAGAACAAGTCTAATCCTTCTTCCATATGAGAAACTTTAAAAATTTGAAGAAAATTCTATTAGGTCTCCTAAATCATCTTCTATCCAATCAACCATCCCAAAATGTATCTTACTAGAAATGTGCTTAATTCTCCCAAACATCTCAGCTATAACCTATCATCTATAATCAGAATTAATCATGCAATCTCTTATCATTTTGGTAGAAAAGTCTTTTAGTAGACTGAGAAATCTTAAAAGAAAGTTAATAATTTGATTCATTTGTGGTCTCCTGAACATTTTATTTTGCACAGGGCTAAAATCAATAGGTTATAATTGAACATAAAGGAAACAATTTCAACATCTAGAAAACAAATATAGAATATCAGGGACTTTTTATAAGTATAAAGGATTAAGCGGCTATTAAGATTCTTAGAGATATACAACATACTGAAGTCTTAGGAATTCCTTTTTTTGAAAATGCCATGTTTTTCACTAGAGTCCTTTTCTGACTAACTGTAAAGTATACTGTAACATAAAGAAGTGATATTCAAAATATTTTACACTATCACATTCCTTAGTATTGGAGCAAGATCCTGTCTGCATTTCAGAAAGGTGTGCAAGTCTCAGGGAGATCCAGACGGTATTTACTACACTTGATCTTAGCCAAAAGGCCGAGAAGCGATAATCCAGAGGGTATTTAAAAACAATTTCAAAATTATTTCAATCTTGAAAAAAAATTATTGAGGCAATAAATAGTGCACAGTGGCTAAATATCAGTCTTTGAAACACAGACTTTTAGCATGAGAAGTTTTAATGGAAACCCTGTAACCACGTGCCCTCTTTATCCTGGTCATGAGAGGGCAAATGGCCTGTTCAGATTCACAGAACAGGAACAGCCCTGGTGTGTCCCTCAGCTTACCTAAACTTTAGACAGATTTCTTAATTGACTTTACATCCCTAATCTTTCATTTCTTAAGGGCATTTATTTTGGAAAACTTGCAATTATAAATTATTTCTCTGTCCCTTTGACACATGGATCTTCTTCCAGACTCGTGCCGGTTTTACAACCCAGGAATGTTGGTTTCTCAAGGACCTGGAAGCCATCCCTTTAAAATGCAATCATCAAAAAAAGATAGTGCCCATTTCTCCCATTCTCTGTGGGAGGGTAGTAGTCTAAATTCAATAATTGCTTATTGGTAAACACAGATGGTCTCGTAACATTGACCAGCCTCTCTACTAATGTCCCCTTCTACTTTTCAGCTAGCTCATACCTCTATCTAAAACTCTCCCGTCTTTGGTCTCAGTGGAAATAAGCCCAATCTCTCTCTTATATTGCAAAGGTCTTGAATATAATTTTCCTTAATTGTCAAACTTTTCCAGTGCAGTGTTTCTTTGAGAGAACACTTCTCTTCAAAATCTTGACCTCTTTCTATGACACCATACTCCTTCCAGTTGGTAGCTGGAGTTACCACATAAACCACAGGGGAAAGAAAGATAGTCACCACTATCCTGGTCTACTGTAATATAAATAATGCTCCATGGACACTCTTTTTTAGAATCTTGATGTCAAACTTTAGTGTGCCTAAGAATTTCTTAGGCTGCTTTTAGGACAATGTAGATTCCTAAGTTCCGATTCAGTAGATCTGAGATGGGACCAAAAATATGTATTTTAATATGCATCAAATGATCCCTGCCCTATGAAGTCTGCTTTAGATTATAAGTTTGATAAGGAAAAGAGCCATTTCTTTTTTTAATGTTTATTTAATTTTGAGAGAGAGATGGTGGAGGGGCAGAGAGAGACATGGGGGACAGAGGATCTGAAATGGGCTCTGGGCTGACAGCAGACAGCCTGATGTGGGGTGGAACGCAAGAACCGTGAGATCATGACCTGAGCTGAAGTCAGACACTTAACCAATTAAGCCACCCAGACACCTCAGTAAAGGGTCATTTCTATCTTCCTTACCATTATATCCCTAGTATAGCACCTAGTATTCCAATATTTATTTGTTGATAGATGATTGTTTTGCTTCAATCTTTTCCTATATATTTCCTATATATATATATATATATATACACATACTTTCCTTCATGGAAATGTTATGCTAACGGCCAGCATTTTCATAAATTTGTAAATGCTTCAAGAAATTTTTTTTTTAGAAAAAATAAATGCCCTAATAACAGTAGTACCTTGTTTCAAATGCATTTGCAGGTAAGTTTAGCTCATATTTTGTCATTAGATCCTCATAGCAATCCTTTTAAGGAAACATATTATCTTCCCATTTTACAGATGAGAACACTGAATTTCAGAAAAAGTTAAAGATTGACAATTATAACACAAATAACAGATGACAGACAAGAATAGGGCACAGTTCTTTTAACTCTTAATATAGGGTCATGGAGAAAGCTTGGCAAAGAACTCTTTTAAATTTTGTATTCTATTACTCTAAACAGAGCTATGAATGTTTAAAAATCAAGAACATGTATTTTAGGTGATTTATTAATAGGATCAGCTATTGTATCTTAATCTTTAAAATGAAGGTTATAAATTTAAATTAAAATTTTAATTTTAAAATTTAAAATTAAAATTTAAAATTTAAAATTATATTGAAAAGAGACTTTGCTTAAATTTATTTAGTGTGCTTTCCTAAGTTTTCCAATATCCTTGGAAGTGTGAACTCCTATTTTTTTAAATTTTATTTGTATTGCTATCTCCTTGTTATCTTTTAAACCAGACATCAAGGAGAAAAAAATACGAAAAAAACCCACTTTCCATTGTCCTATGTATTGTAAAAAAGTTCTAAGACTTAAAAAAAATACACAGTTGAATCTAACTGATGCTGTAGGTTGAATAAAGTAAAAAAAAAAAAAAAAGAACTACTTTCTTCTAGTTAAGAATCTAAAAGATTTTTGGAAGCAAATTATACTTTATTCCTCCTTTGGTACCATAGGTTCATTGGCAATTTTTTTCTCAATGAATACACTTAACAACAACTTCATTTTCTAATAACTATCATGTTATGTTGTACAAAATTTGTTTAGACACTCAAAGTTGATCTATAAAGTAGTTCTGTATTTTAGTGGAAGAGAGGATATTGGGGGTATACATGACGCTTTGATTTTGTTAACTCTTTAAAAAATATTTTTTTAATCTTTATTACTTAATTTTGAGAGAGAGAGTATGAGAAGGGGAGGGGCAGAGAGAGAGGGAGACACAGAATTCGAAGCAGTCTCCAGGCTCCAAGCTGGTAGCACAGAGCCCGACGCGGGGCTCATACCCACGAAATGTGAGATCATGACCTGAGCTGAAGTCAGACGGTCAACAGACTGAGCCACCCAGGCGGCCCTTATTTTGTTAACTCTTGATCAGAGAATAGTTAAATATATTTCTAAGATCCCAACATAAATATTCTGTGGAGGGCTTAGATATCTTCCCTATCTAGTCCTGAATATAGCCAAATTATTTATAAAACATTTTTGCATAATTTCCAAGCTTATGAATATTACACTTAACATAGTTGAAATATGTGCAAATATAGGCCTCAACAACAACATGAAATCTATATGAAGGGGTGTCAATTCCTCACCAAACTGCAACCAAGGGCAATCTTCTCAGCATCTTCGTGATATCAAATATAGTGAGATTTTATTTTACTAATAAAATGTTCCCTTTGTGTGGCTCATTGTATCAACTATGCTGACATCTGATTCTAAAAATATCTTCTCATTTTTTTCTTCTCATGTCATTTCTAGCGAAGCTCAACTGAAAAAGTAATATAGTTCCCTGTCTACAGCTACTTGGGCTTTTTCTCATTAGCCCTCCGTCACTTGGATTTCAGCCTTGCCACATTACTGAGTTGATGCTCACACAAATTCAAACTAATCTCTATATTATAGTATTTTATGGACACTTTATAATCTTTATCTCATTGAAACTCACAGTTCTTACATTTTTCTACTTCTTTGCTTTTCTTAAAACCATGAGAACTGTTTTGCTGTAAAACCTAATTGCTTTTATTTTGAAAATCATTTTGAAAACTGATCTGTAAATTACCAAGCATTTGAATCATTCACACTAATTACTAAGCAGTACAATATATCTATGCTTAAACGTATTAACAAATAGTTCCGATGTGAAGAACAGAGTACTATCTACTAATTTCTCTGAAAATTCTTTGTATTGGAAGGGTTAACATCTGGTTGGCATAGCTTTGTGATAGATCAGCATTCCCTCAAACACCTCCGGCAATCATCTGGCTGTGGGGGATCTGGCCTAGGACTAGCTGTTCAGTGCAAAGTCTGCTAACATCACCGCCCTGTCCCTAAGCCCTTTCTGTGGTCATACTTTCTCAGAGTTGGCCTGCCTGGGTATCACTAACATCACAGAGAGCAAGCTCAGCCCACAACAGGAAAAGAGTCTGTGCAGACTTCTGGAATGAAAGGAAAAGCAACTCAAACACAATAGGATGGAAGCAACACACAGAGGAGACTCCCTTGAAGTGCCAGGTTCTGGTGAACAGGAGCAGTGCACCACAGGGCCCTACAGGATCTCTTCTTCATAAAGCCACTAATTTTAAGAGCTGAAGACATAGCTGACATTCCTAACACAAAGAAATAGATGCAGAGAAGAGGAAAAAATGAAGAGACAAAGGAAAATGTCCCAAATGAAAGAACAGGACAAAATCACAGCAGGATATCTAAGTGAAAGAGAAATAAGTTAATAAGTCTGATATATAATTTAAAGTTATGATCATAAAGATACTGCCCTTTTTCAGAAAAGGGCAGAAGACAGTAGTGATACCCTTGGCAAAGAGATAGAAAGTAACATATCAGAGATGACAAACTTAATAAATGAAATTAAAAATACAATAGATGGAGGGGCGCCTGGGTGGCTCAGTTGGTTAAGCGTCCAACTTCTGCTCAGGTCATGATCTCATAGTTCATGAGTTTGAGCCCTGTGTAGGGCTCTGTGCTCATAGCTGAGAGCCTGGAGCCTGCTTCAGATTCTGTGTACCCCCCCCTCTCTGCCCCATCCCCACTCATGCTCTGTCTCTCTCTGTCTTAAAAATAAATAAAACATCAAAAAAATACAATAGATGGAATAAATAGTAGGGAACAGGAAGCAGAGGAACATATCAGTGACATAGAGGATAGAGTAATGGAGAGCAACCAAGCAGAACAGGAGAGAGACAAATAAGTACTGCATAATGAGAAAAGACAGAGAACTCAGTGACTCCATCAAGCATAATAACATTTGCATTACAGGGATCCCAGAAGGAGAATAGAGAAAAAAGTGGCAGAAAATGTATTTATAGAAATAATAGCTAAGAACTTCTCAAATCTGGGGAGGGAAACAGATTCAGACTGAGGAGGCAGAGAGCTCCCCCAACAAATTGAACCCGAGGAGGTTCACACCAAGACATATAGTAAAAAAAAATAGTGACAAAGATAGAATTTTAAATGTTTTAAGGGTAAAGAAGATAGTTACATGCAAAAGAAACCCCATAAGGCCATGAACTGAGAGGCAGGTGGCATGATGTATTCAAAGTGCTGAAAGGGAAAAATAGGTGGCCAAGAATAGTTTATCCAACAAGGCTATCATTCAGAACAAAAGGAGAGATAAAGAGCTTCCCAGACAAATAAAAGTTAAAAGAATTCATGACCATCTAACCCAGGCTAACAAGAAATGTTATGGGGGACTCTGTGAGTGGAAAGCAAAAAACATAAGTAAGAGTAAGAAAAATAGGATGTATAAAAGCAAAAAAAAAAAAGTTTACTTATAAAAATAGGTCAAGAAAGACACAAAATAAAAGGACATAAAAATGACATGAAATACCTGAAACATGGAGGGGAGAGGAGTAAAGATTGAGTTCAAAATTAAGAGACCAACAGTTCCTATGCAAAAGATGTTATATATAAACCAAATGGTAATCACAAATCAAAATAGAAAGTAATAGATATGCAAAAAATAGAGATTAAGGAATCCAAGTATATCACTAAAGAAACCAGCAAATAATGAGAGAAAGAGAAGAATAAGAGAAAAGCTACAAAACGACTACAGAACAAGAAACACAATGGAAATAAATTCACCTCTATCAATAATTACTCTGAATGTAAATGGAATGGACTAAATGTTCCAATCAAAAGACATAGGGTGATGGAATGGATAAAAAACAAAAACTCATCTATATGCTGCCTATAAGAGACTCATTTCAGACCTAAAAACACCTGCAGATTGAAAAGGAGAGGATGGAAAAAGATTTATCATGCACATGACGTCAAAAGAAAGCCAGAGTAGCAATAGTTAAATCAGACAAATTAGACTTTATAGCAAAGTCTGTAAAAACAGACAAGGACACTGTATAATCATAAAGGAGACAATCCAACAAGAAGATACAACATGTGTAAATATATATGGACCCAACATGAAAGCACCCAAATACGTAACACACTTAATAACAAACATAAAGAAACTAATTGACAGTCATGCAATAATAGTAAGGGACTTCAATATTTCCCTTACATTGATGGACACATTAAACAGAAAATAAAGAAACAGTGGCTTTAAATGACACACTGAACAGATGAATTTAACAAATATATTTAGAACATTCTAGCCTAAAACAGCAGAATACGTGTTCTTTTCAAGTGTACATGGAACCTTCTCCAGTATAGATAACATAGGAGGCAACAAAACAAGACTTAACAAATTCAAAAATATCTGACTCGGGGCGCCTGGGTGGCGCAGTCGGTTAAGCGTCCGACTTCAGCCAGGTCACGATCTTGCGGTCCGTGAGTTCGAGCCCCGCGTCAGGCTCTGGGCTGATGGCTCGGAGCCTGGAGCCTGTTTCCGATTCTGTGTCTCCCTCTCTCTCTGCCCCTCCCCCGTTCATGCTCTGTCTCTGTCTGTCCCAAAAATAAAAAAAAAAAAAAAAAAAATATCTGACTCATGCCATGCATCTTTTCTAATGACAACACTATGAAATTAGATATCAACCACAAGCAAAAATCTGGAAAGTCCATAAATACATGGAGGTTACATAACATGCTACTAAACAATGAATGGGTCAACTAGAAAATCAAAGAAAAAATTTAAAAAGTACATGGAAACAAATGAAAATGAAAACAACTGTCCAAATCCTTTGGGATACAGCAAAAGTATTTCTTTCTTTTTTTTTAGTTTTTTTTTTTAATTTTTTTAACGTTTATTCATTTTTGAGACAGAGAGAGCATGAACAGGGGAGGGTCAGAGAAAGAGGGAGACACAGAAGCCGAAACAGCCTCCAGGCTCTGACCTGTCAGCACAGAGCCTGACGCGGGGCTTGAACCCACAGACTGTGAGATCATGACCTGAGCCAAAGTCGGACGCTCAACCGACTGAGCCACCCAGGCGCCCCAGCAAAAGTATTTCTAAAAGGGAGTTTCTAGAAATACATGTCCACCTCAAGGAGCAAGAAAAATTGCAAATAAAAAACTAACTTTAGAGCTAAAGGAGCTAGAAAAAGAACAACAAACAAAACCCAAAACCAGCAGAAGGAAGTAAATAATAAAGTTTAGAGCAGAAATAAATGATATAGAAATTTTAAGAAAAATCAATAGGGGCGCCTGGGTGGCGCAGTCGGTTAAGCGTCCGACTTCAGCCAGGTCACGATCTCGCGGTCCGTGAGTTCGAGCCCCGCGTCGGGCTCTGGGCTGATGGCTCAGAGCCTGGAGCCTGTTTCGGATTCTGTGTCTCCCTCTCTCTCTGCCCCTCCCCCGTTCATGCTCTGTCTCTCTCTGTCCCAAAAATAAATAAACGTTGAAAAAAAAAATTAAAAACAATAAAAAAATAAATAAATAAATAAAAAAAAAAAAAAAAAAGAAAAAAAAAAAAAACCAGGAGAAGACCCTTTGAAAAGATCAACAAAATTGATAAACTTTTACCCAGACTCATAAGAAACAAACAAACAAACAAAAAAACAGGAAAAAAAAAGAGAGAGACAGAGGACTGAAACAAATAAAACCAGAAATGAAAGAGGAGAAATAACCAACAGAAATACAAACATAAGAGAATACTATGAAAAACTATATGCAAGCAAACCAGACAACCTAGAAGAAATGTATAAATTCCTAGAGACATATAATCTACCTAAACTGAAGCAGGAATAGAAAATTTGAATAGACAAATTATCAGAGATTGAATCAGTAATCAAAAAATTTTCAATCAACACAAGTCCAGGACCAGAAGACTATTTAAAGAAGAGTTAAGAGGCTCCTAGGTTAAGGGGCTCATTTGTTTGAGCCCCTTAAGGCTCAAGACTATTCAAATAGAAGACTTCTATTTAATAGACTATTAAATAGCCCCTTAAGACTCAAGACTATTTAAATAGAAGACTTCTATTTAAATAGAAGACTATTTAAAGAAGAGTTAAGGGGCTCCTAGGTAAGGGCTCATTGTTTGAGCATCAGACTCTTATTCAGCTAAGATCAGACAGGGGTGGTAGAAGACCCAACTTGGGACAACTGAGAATGGAGCCTGGCTTAAGAGGAGGAAGGAGGGAGGGAGGGAGTGAGGAGGGAGGGCAGGAAGGAAGAAGGCGAGGGGGGTAAGGAAGGACAGGAAGGGAAGGACGGATGAAGGGAAGGAAGGGGGGAAGGAAGGAAGGAAGGAAGGGAGAAGGAGGGAAGGAGCGAGAAAGATCTCTCCCTCTCGGCTTTCCCTTCTCCCTCTCCCTCTCACTCCCTCTCCCTCTGCCTCCTCCCCCACTCACATCCACTCTCTCTAAAATTAAAAAAAAAAGGGGGGCAGAAGGCATGAATAGACATTTCTCCAAAGAAAACATCCAGATGGCTGACACATGAAAAGATGCTCAACATCACTCATCACCAGGGAATTGCAAAATCAAAACTACAATGAGATATCACATCACACCTCTCAGAATGGCTAAAACAAACAAACAAACAAACAAACAAACAAACCCAAGAAACAATAGTGTTGCTGAGGATGTGGAGAAAAAGGAACCCTCTCATACTATTAGTGGGAAAACAAACTAGTGCAGCCACTCTGGAAAACAGTATGGACGTTCCTCAAAAATTTAAAAATAGAACTATCTTATGATCCAGCAATCACACTAGTGGGTGGGTATTTACCCAAAAAATATAAAAACATTAATTCAAAGGTATGCATGCATCCCTATGTTTATAGCAGCATTACTTACAATAGCCAAATTATGGAAGCAGCCCACGTGTCTCTCAGTAGATGAATAGATAAATAAGGTATATTGGATATAGATGAGTGGATAAAGAAGGGAGTATTATTCAGCCATAAAAAAGAATGAAATCTTACCATTTGCAATGACATAGATGGAGATAGAGAGTATCATGCTAAATGAAATAAATCAGAGACAAATATCATAGGATTCCATGCGTAAGTGGAATTTAAGAAACAAACAAAATAAATAAGCAAAGGTAAAAAAAGAGAAATACACACACAAACCAAGAAACAGACTCTTAACTACAGATAACAAACTGATGGTTACCAGAGGGGAGGTGGGTGGGGGGATGGGTGAAATAGGTGGTGGGGATTAAGGAGTGTACTAGTGGAGAGTACTGGATGATGTATGGAATTATTTAATCACTATGTTATACACCTGAAACTAATATACTGTATGTTAACTATACTAGGATTAATTTTTTTAATTAAAAAACTATTTTAAATAGCAACTATCAGACTTTTTTTTCCAATTTCAGTATGCACTGGATGAGGTTTGTCAATAAATACTGTACATGTTTAATGTGAAAATATGCAATTAAAATATATATGTAAACAACATTAAAACCCACTACCCACAAATTGCCCAATCTTCAAAAAATGTGCTCTCATCTTCTTTTCTATGCCCATGGCATTTACCTATAAAATCATTATGCTTTGTACATATTTAGAATATAGAGCAAACATCAATAAGGAATTAAATGACTCAGTCCTATTCTGGAGAAGTCATCTTCTGCCCTAGAGGCTCCCCCTATCAGTCTTAGGTTTATTATAGAATCTTGAACTTTCCAGGGGAACTGGGAAGTTGAAACTGGAAGAGTTCAGGAGTTGGGGTATAACCGAATACCAACAATTTTGGCCAAAACTTACCACACTTTAATTTTTTAAAGGAGTTATATTCATCCGAATCTGATTTTCTGAAATTAATAACATTAAGGAAATAAAGAAAAAAGAAATCATAAATCATAATGTGTTCTATTTTCCAAAGTAATATGTTTGAAGATTTTTTCCTCCGTTGTTAATAGACGTTGAAGTTACTCCCTTCCAAGTTACTTTGTCATAACTTGCCAATTCATTAAGCTTCCCTGAATTTATGGCCATCTGCTGTTCTATTTTTGCTCGAGCAGAAGAATGCAAAAAAGCATTAAACTACATGGTGATTCATTTTACACCTTACTCAAGACTGGCAGTTTCACAATTAAAATGAAATTGTTATCTCGGTAGATGGAATGATGGTCAATGAAGCATCACTCCATCTTCTGTTGACTCTGGAAGATCTGAAATTAACCTTACTAGAGCTGCATGATTTGGCCAACCATGAAGTATTGCTTGAGAAAATTGGGGCTCTACTTTTTTCTCCCATTAATAAGAAAAGAACTGAAAACAAAATAAGACAATGGAAAGAGGAAATGAAAGAAACAATCTTTTATCACAGTCTGTATAGTGATGCCTACATTCCAAACTTAAGTTCAACAGGTGCTTTGTTCCAAATAAAGTGCAAAGATATCAGAAGAAACAACAGTCTTAATAATAACTTCTGCCTGAAGGTATGCATAAAGGAAACCAGACAAAATGCATAAGTCCTTTGGGCTCCCAAGACAGAGATGATAAGACTATGACCATGAAACAACAACATTATAGCTCACAATATTAACTGAGACATGCTCTAAAGTTCATTATCCACAAAAGTAATAACTAGTTCTTCAGAGACCCTGCCTGGAGAAGGAAATATATCAGACCAACAGGTGTGAAGTTCCTGCAGTTAAGAAGTCTGAAAGCTATCTGTGACTAAATGGAAAAAATCATAAAAAGGAAGCCTACAGACTTAACCTGTTTCTTTCTTCTCACTTGCCTGTTCCTTACCCTATGAAATCTAACACATATCTAGGCTGTTAGACTAAAGTAGAAATCATACAGCTGAAAACGTTTCTGCTATAAGTGATATTCCCCAAGCTATTCTTTATCTTTAGTTCCTTCTCTCACCTCTCACCTTCTACATCAACTTTTTAACCTTTGCCTCCTTGCTGTCATGCAGCTCAACTGTTGTCAGGGCTTCAACCACTGAAACAGATACATCTGCAGCCTTAATTTATTCATCAAAACAATGACTTCAGATTTCTCTTTCCACTGTAACTTTCCATGTAGAATGGCTCATTTGGTCTTCCCCACCATAACAATTCCTTCTCCACTCTCCTACCCCCATAATTGCCAAGAGAATTCTCCTTCTAATCTCACATTTTTAACACCATTGAGTCATTTTTTATTTTTCTTTCTTTCTTTTTCTTATTCTTTTCTCTCTCTCTTTTTCCTTCTTTTGAGAAAGAGAAAGAGTGTGAGAACAGGGTAGAGGGGCGGAGGGAGAGAGAGAGAGAACCCCAAGCATATTCCATGCTTAGCACAGAGCCCAATGTGGGACTCAATCTCATGACCCAAGGATCATGACCTGAGCCAAAATCGAGAGTCAGTTGCTAAACCGACTGGGCCACCCAGGTGCCCCAACATTGTTGCATCTTTCTAAACTTTCTCTATTACTATCTAAATCCTTATTATTTCACGCATAGATTCACCCAGTGACCCACCCAAACTTCCATGATTCATATTTTCCTTCTACTATCGCAAACATATGTCTTAGAACATTCTTTGGCATTAATTCTCCATGTAAAAGCCATTAGTGCTCCTTTTGGACTCACAGCATAAGATATAGACTCCTCAGTCTATCAAAGCTCTGGACGAATGTTACTAAAAAAAAAAATTCCCTGGGGCACCTGGGTAGCTCAATCAGTTAAGTGCCCAACTCTTGGCTTTAGCTCAGCTCATGATCTCATGGTTTGTGAGTTCGAACTCCACATTGGTCTCTGTGTTGATAGCTCAGAGCCTGCTTGGGATTCTGTTTCCCTCTCTCTCTGCTCCTCCGCCACTTCTTCATCTCTCAAAATAAATAAAAATAAACCTTAACAAAAAATTTTAAAAATTCCCCCAACATTCCACATCATCAATTAAATCTTTTTTTAAATCTTCCACCATATGAGCAAGAAAGTGGAGGTGTATTAGTATTATTGCCAAAACAAATTACCATAACTTTGTGGCTTAAAATGAGAGAAATTTATTTATTTTACAGTCTTCAAACCTGAAGTGCAAACTGGACTTTAGAGAGCTAAAAGCCAAATGCAGCAGGACTGCTCTCCCTTGCAGTTTCTCAGGGAAAATCTGTTTCCTTGACTTGCCTAGTTTCTAGAGCTATTTTCCTTGCATTCCTCCATCTTCAAGACCAGAAACCCACCTTCAAATCTCTCTCTTCTCCATCTTCATTTTGCCTTATTCTCTCTGGTAAGTCTCCTTGTGCTTCCCTCTTATGATACTTATGATTGCATTTAGGGCCCACCTAGGTATCCTAGAAAAATCTTTCCATCTGAAGAATATTGATTACACTGGCAAAGTTCCACATAAGGTAACATTAACAAATTCTGGGAATTAGGACAAGAGTATGTTTAGAGACCATTATTCAGCCTACCATAGCAGATAATGGTCTCTGTACTATTTTACAGGCAAATTGCATGTGTATTGTACAAGTTCACCTATCTCACCCTTATCCAAGAGGTGAGATGCAGTCCCATCCTTTAAAAGCAAAAATTTTACTGAAGAAACAAACAGGTGTTGAATAAATACCAGAGGGAAGAAATTATTTATAGTCACCATCTCCATTTACTCACCTTCATTTTTTTTCTTTAATCTTAACATTCCACCAATACTGCTCTTGCCAAAGACCGCAATGACACCTATGTCAAGCTAAGTCCATATGACCACTTTTGTGGTTTTATTTTACTTAATTTTTCAACAGCACTCAAGAATGTCCCCTTTCTATCTGGAAGGCATTAGTATTAATATTAATATTAATATTAGTATTAGTATTAGAGAGTTCTCCAGAGAAACAGAATATAATTGGGTCTATATATGGACGTTGGTTCTGTATGCACACACACAGAGATTATCTATCTATCTATCTATCTATCTATCTATCTATCTATGTGTGTGTGTATACACATATATACATACATATATATATATATAACTGTCTATATATTATTTATGCATATATAGTGTGTGTATATATGCCATCACGTTTGGTAATACATTTTCTAGGAATTTGTGAGGCACTACCATATTGTTCTCTAATTTAAAAAAATCTCTATTATATATGCAAATCTAATATGGAGATAATTCTAATATGTGGACGGGAGTAATTTCTCCCACACCAACAAGTAATTCTCTGACACCGGCTGTGTGCCCTACAATTCAAATCAACTCTGAAACTATCTACCCAGTGTCAGATTCCACAGGTTAAGGAATCAGACCTACAAGATTGCTCCCTCAAGATACACACACTTCAGACATCAACTGCAGGCTATGGACCATTGCTGCTGATGACTGGCTATAGATTGTAGGTTCCAACAACTCCCTCCTTGAACTTCAGACAACAGTCACAAGTCCAGGTTGTTACCTACACTTCTGACCATCTAGTTATAAGTCAGAGGTTTGCATGTTATCTGTCCACCAATTTGATTAATTTTCAAGAGTGGCTCACAGAACTCAGGTACATGTTACTCAAATTACCAGTTTATTATAAAAAATATAATTCAGGTCCAGCCATATGGAAGAGATGCATAGGGCAAAGTAGCGGAAAAGGGCAAGGAGCTTCTATACTCTATACACTCTCTGATATCACACCTCTCCCCCAAAGTCCACTTGTTAACCAACCTGGAAACTCTCTGAACCCCATACTTTTGGGTTTTCATGCAGGTTTCATTACATATGTATGACTTATCAAGTCACTGGCATTGGAAATCCACATCCCTCCCTTTCCAGAAGGTCTTGGGGTGGAACTTGAAGTTCCTTCCTCTAATCACATGGTTGGTCCTCCTGACAACCAACCCTTATTCTTAGGTGAGTTCCAAAAGTCACCCAACAAAACATAAGAGACACCTTTAAGCTCTTATCATTTAGGAAATTCCAAGATTTTTGGGAACTGTGAGCCAGGAAACCTGGACGAGGACCAAATATATGTCCCTTATAGATGACAGCATCACAGTAATTTTATTCTTTTTCATTGGTAATATTATTTAGTTCTAACAATTCCATGTTATTCTTTTCTAGACTTGATAGAAGGCTATTTTTAAATATTTATTGTTTCTATCCTTCCACTTTATTTGCTTTTGTCTTCTTTTCAAAAATTTGTATCAGAAAGAAATATCTTCCTCTTTTTACTTTCAATTTTTATGTGCTCTCACACTCTAGAGATGTTGCTTAAATACTATTTTGTTACCTATTGCTACTGTAATAAATTGCCAAAAACTTAGTAGCTAACCCAACACAAATTTATTATCTTAGCTCTAGAAGTCAGAAGTTCTAAAATCAAGGTATTAGCTGCATTCCTTTGGAAAGCTTTGGTGAAGATTTTTTTTTTTTTTTTTTTTACTTTGTCTAGCTTCTAGAGGCTGCCTAAATTATTTGGTTGTGGTCCATTCTTCCATCTTCAAAGCCATTAGTGTAGCATCCTCAATTTTTTCTCTTTTTCTTCTCACCTCTGCTTCTTTTGTCATGTCTCCTTCCCCATAATGCATTTCATCCATTCCCCTAACCACCTCTCCTCTGGTAAATATCAGTTTGTTCTCTACAGTTGAGTCTGTTTCTTAGTTTCTGTGTGTTTTTCTCTATTCTTTTCCTTTGCTTGTTTTGTTTCTTAAGTTCCACATGAGTGAAATCATAGGGGATTTGTCTTTCTCTGACTTATTTCATGTAGTATTATCCTCTCTAGCTCCATCCATGTCATTGCAAATGGCAAGATTTCATTATTTTTTATTATATATATTTTAAAGATTTCATTTTTATGACCAAATAATATTCCACTGTATTCCACTACTACACCTTCTTTATCCATTCATCTACTGAGAGACACCTGGGCTGCCTCCATAATTTAGCTATTGTAAGTAATGCTGCTATAAACACAGGGGTGTGTGTAACTCTCTAAATTAGTGCTTTTGTATTTTTTGGGTAAATACCCAATAGTGTGATTACTGGATCATAGGATAGTTCTATTTTTAACTGACAACATTTTTTAATGTTTATTTATTTTTGAGAGAGAGAGAGAGAAAGTGGGTGAGAAGCAGAGAGAGAGAGAGAGAGAGGGAGACACAATTCGAAGCAGGCTCCAGGCTCTGAGCTGTCAACACAATGCCCGACTCGGGGCATGAACCCATGAACAGTGAGATCATGACCTGATTGAGCCACCCAGGTGCTCCTCAATGTTTAACTTTTTGAGAAACCTCCATACTATTTTCCACAGTGGCTGCACCAGTTTGCATTCCCACCAGTAGTGTAAGACGGTTCCTTTTTCTTCACATCCTTGCCAATACCCTTTGTTTCTTGTTTTTGATTTCAGCATTCTGACAGGTGAGAGGTAATCTCTCATTGTAGTTTTGATTTACAATTCCCTGTAATGAGTGATAGTGATATTGAGCATCTTTTCACGTGTCTGTTGGACATCTGGATGTCTTTGGAGAAATATCTGTTTATGTCTTCTCCCCTGTTTTAATTGGATTATTCATTTTTTAGGTGTAAGGTTTTATAAATTTATTATATATTTTGGGTAGTAACCCTTTATCAGATATGTAATTTGCAAATATCTTCTCCCATTCAGTAGGTTGCTTTTTGGGTTCGTTGGTTTTTAACTTTACAGAATCTTTTTTTTTGCTTCAGTCCCAATAGGTTATGTTTGCTTTTATTTCCCTTGCTTCAGGAGACCTACCTAGAAAAAATGTTGCTAAAGTTGATGTCAGAGACATTACTGTCTGGTCTCTCTTCTAGGATTTTTATGGTGTCAAGTCTCAAATTTAGGCCTTTAATCCATTTTGAGTTTATTTTTGTGTGCAGTGTGAGAAAGTTCCATTCTTTTGCCTGTAACTGTCCAGTTTTCCCAATGCCATTTGTTGAAGAGACTGTCTTTTTCTCATTGGAAATTCTTGCTTTCCCAAAAATTTCTTGACCACATAATTGTGGGTGTATTTCTGAGTTTTGTATTCTGTTCCATTGAGCTAGGTGTCTGTTTTTGTGTCAGTATTATACAGTTTTGATTACTATAGCTTTGTAATGTAACTTGAAATCTGGAATTATGATACCTCCAGGTTTTTCTTTTTCAAAATTGTTTTGGCTTTCCCAGGTATTTTGTGGTTCCATATAAATTTTAGGAAGTTTTGATCTTATTCTGTGAAAAATGCTATTGGCATTTTGATAGAGATTGCCTTCAATCTGTAGATTGCTTTGGGCAGTATAGACATTTTAACAGTATTTGGTCTTCCAATCCATGAGCATGGGATGTCTTTCCATTTCTTTGTGTTTTCTTCAATTTCTTTCAGTAATGTTTTATAGTTCTCAGAGTACAGGTCTGTTACCTCTTTGGTTAGGTTTATTCCTAGGTATGTTATTATTTTTGGTGCAATTACAAATGGGATTTTCTTAATTTCTCTTCTTCCTGATTCATTATTGGTGTATAGAAATGCAACAGATTTCTGCACCCTGGTTTTGTATCCTGTGACTTTATTGAATTCATTGATCAGTTCTAGTAGCTTTTGGTGGAGTCTTCCGGGTTTTCTCTAGATAGGATTATGTCTTCTGCAAATAGTGAAAGTTTTACTTCTTGCTAACCAATTTTGATGCCTTTTATTTCTTTTCATTGGCCAATTGCTGTGGTTAAAACTTCCAGTGCTATGTTGAATAAAAGTGGTGAGAGTGGACATCCTGCTCTTGCTCCTGACTGTAGATGAAGCTCTCAGGTTTCCCCTATTGAGTATGATGTTCACTGTGGGTCTTTATTATGGTCTATATAGGGCCTTTATTATGGTGAGGTATGTTCTCTCTAAACCTACTTTGTTGTTAGCTTTCATCATGAATGGATGTTGTACTTTGTCAAATGCTTTTTCTACATCTATTGAGATGATCATATGGTTTTTATCCTTTCTCTTATTGATGTATCACATTGATTTGCAAGTACTGAAACACCCTTGCATTCTGGAAATAAATCCCACTTGATCATGGTGGATGAATATATCAGTATCATTAACTTACTCAATTTTCATGTTCCTTGTGCCATGTAAATTAGTGTATTCATAGGTCTGGGGATTAAAACTTGAACATTTTTAGGGGGAGGGGACATTATTCTGGCTACCACACCAAATACAGCTGCTTTTTAAAAAAAATCAATGTGACAATCTTCATCTTTAACTGTTTTTCTCCATTTAGTTAGAGAAACTTTATAAATCAGTTCTCATATCTATCACCTTGCATTTATTCTCTTCCTGCTTCTATTTCTTTCTTTTCTCCTCTTGCACATTAAATTTTGTTATTTTCTTAGTCCATTTGTTATCTATTATATTGGGGTTTAAGGATTTATATCCACATAATGGATATATATTATATATCTCTTATATCTGATATCTCATATCAGAAAGAGAAGGATTTTCAGTATAAGAAAAAGAACTGGGGTCACCTGGGTGTCTCAGTTGGTTAAGATTCCTGACTTCAGCTCAGGTCATGATCTCATGGTTCATGAGTTTAAGCACAGCATCAGGCTCTGTGCTGACAGCCCTGGAGCCTGCTTCAGATTCTGTGTCTCCCTCTCTCTCTGTCCCTCCCCCACTTGCGCGCACATGTGCGCACTCTCTCTCTCTCTCTAAAATAAACATAAAAAAATAAAAAGAATAAAAGAACTAGTGAATCACTTAAGGAAAAACAGAAGCACCATGTTGTTAGAACTAAATGGAAATATCAATATGAAGCACACATCTAAAGAAAACCAAGTGTTAATTTTTACCTCTGTAAACTAATAAGAGCACTGTTACCCCAGCAACATGAACCCAATATACAACCCACGCTCAATTATGATTTCTAATACAATTCTCAAATCAAAGTATCCAAGGTGCTTTTGAGTAATGGAATTTTCATGTCCGTGTCAGTAAAGATACAAGTAGAGATAGGATCCATTAGTGTGCCCAAAAGAAAGCAAGATTTCATTGCTTAATAGCATAATTTCAAGAGGACACAGGAATCCTAATCAACTAATAAAAGCACTGAATTAAATTTAGTTTTCCTATATAGATCTATTTCTAGTAGGCACATCTGTGCAGTTTACTTTGTGTTAGACTCATTCATAACTCACCCTGCATAGCTATAGAAGTATTTACTTGATGTATGATTTGTTGCAGTTTATTTCAAACTCAAGGTGTTATCATTTCAACAGATGACAGTTATATTTTTCAAAAGTGACATTTTTAGGTGTTGATATTTAGATTCTTGTACAGTAGTTGAAATCACATCTATTGGTCTACTTCATGAGATGTAGGGAAAAGAAAAACAATAGCAATTTAATTTCTGAAGCCCTGTATAAGTGTTTCATTTAGCCACCATCTGGTTTATCTGCCATGGTTAATTCATGGTTATATGCATGAGATTCATATGTATGACTTCAGGCTGGCAAAACAATTCTATCTTCTACTCTCAGTTTCAAACAATATTAACATCTACATGTTTTCACATATTCAATTAAATTTTAACTTTCTAAAATCTTGTTCTGGTATATTATTTTATTAATCTTCCCCACTTTAATAAGCTTAAAGTCACTTTCTTTTTTATAAAACATAATATCTCCTTGCCATCTTAATATATTTTGTTTTGCATTATCATGCCAAGATTTGCAAACATATACATTCAATTTCTGTTAGCATTATCACTTAGTATCATTCAATTCTTTCTTTGTTTGTTTCAGGAGGATTTGGAGGAAGATATCTAGTATCTTAGAATGCCACATTATTGCTCAATTAGTATACATACAAAAAAGTTTTTTGAAAAGTTGTCTGAGGTCCTCTCACATCTCAAAATTCTGAATATATAAAACTGGAATTTGTTTTCATTATATGAAGTCTAATGCAGAATTCCAATAGATGCATTACTAAAATACCATATGAATTTAAATTTCTTAGTCAACTAAAAAATATTAGAAAATATACACAGACCTTATCGAGAACAAAATAATTTACTAAAGTATTATCACAAAAATGTGTAAGACTTATATCTTGAAACTTTCCTAAATATTTCAAATACAAATTTTTCTATAGAATCATAAAAAAATTAGCTCATCTGGTTCATTAAAAGATTAATAGAAAACACTAGACTTTATAATTGTTACCCAGTTTAATAACCACACTTTCTATTTTAATTACTACGTTCTCACTTACTTTTCTATAAAAGTTTAGCTATTAATTTCAGTGAACAAATCAAAATTACTCAGAAGAATGCCATGCCACCAACTAACAATTTTGTTTATAGTAACTGCATTTATCAGTATAGAATAAAACTACAAAATTATTTTTTATTATTAAATATAATTTATTGTCAAATTGGTTTCCATATGCTCATCCCAACAGGTAGCCTCCTCAATGCCCATCACCCACTTTCCTCTCTCCCCCATCCCCCATTAACCCTCAGTTTGTTCTCTGTATTTAAGAGTCTTTTGTGGTTTGCTTCCTTCCCTCTCTGTAACTTTTTTTCCCCCTTCCCCTCCCCCATGGTCTTCTGTTAAGTTTCTCAGGATCCACATATGAGTGAAAACATATGGCATCTTTCTCTGCCTGACTTATATCACTTAGCACAATACCCTCCATTTCCATCGACATTGCTGCAAATAGCCAGATTTCATTTTTTTTCTCATTGCCAAGTAGTATTCCTTTGTATACATAAACCACATATTCTTTACCCATTCATCAGTTGATGGACATTTAGGCTCTTTCTATAATGTGGCTATTGTTTAAAGTGCTGCTATAAACATTGGGGTACATGTGCCCCTATGAATCAGCACTCTTGTATCCTTTGGGTAAATTCCTAGCAGTGCTATTCCTGGGTCATAGGGTAGATCTATTTTTAATTTTTTGAGGAACCTGCATACTGTTTTCCAGAGTGGCTGCACCAGTTTGCATTCCCACCAACAGTGCAAGAGGGTTCCCATTTCTCCACATCCTCAACAGCATCTATAGTGTCCTGATTTGTTCACTTTAGCCACTCTGATCGGTGTGAGGTGGTATCTCAGTGCGGTTTTGGTTTGTATTTCCCTGATGAGAAGTGACGTTGAGCACCTTTTCATATGTCTGTTGGCCATCTGGATGTCTTCTTTAGAAAAGTGTCTATTCATGTCTTCTGCCCATTTCTTCACTGAATTACTTGTTTTTTGGATGTGGAGTTTGGTGAGTTCTTTATAGATTTTGGATACTAGCCCTTTGTCCGATATGTCATTTGCAAATATCTTTTCCCATTCTGCCCATTGCCTTTTAGTTTTGTTGATTGTTTCCTTTGCAGTGCAGAAGCTTTTTATCTTGATGAAGTCCCAATAGTTCATTTTTGCTTTTAATTCCCTTGCCTTTGAAGATGTGTCAAGTAAGAAATTGCTGCAACTGAGGTCAAAGAGGTTTTTTCCTGTTTTCTCCTCTAGGGTTTTGATGGTTTCCTATCTCACATTCAGGTCCTTCATCCATTTTGAGTTTATTTTTGTGAATGGTGTAAGAAAGTGGTCTAGTTTCATTCTTCTGCATGTTGCTGTCCAGTTCTACCAGCACCATTTGTTCAAGAGACTGTCTTTTTTCCATTGGATATTCTTTCCTGCTTTGTCAAAGATTAATTGGCCATACATTTGTGGATCCAGTTTTGGAGTCTAGTCTATTCCATTGGTCTATGTGTCTGTTTTTGTGCCAACACCATATTGTCTTGATGATTACAGCTTTGTAGTAGAGGTTAAAGTCTGGGATTGTGATGCCAAAAACTTTGGTTTTCTTCTTCAATATTACTTTGCCTATTTGGGGTCTTTTGCGGTTCCATACAAATTTTAGGATTGCTTGTTCTAGCTTTGAGAAGAATGCTGGGGCAATTTTGATTGGGATTGCATTGAATGTGTAGATTGCTTTGGGTAGTATTGACATGTTAACAATATTTATTCTTTTAATCCATGAGCATGGAATGTTTTTCCATTTCTTTGTATCTTCTTCAATATCCTTCATAAGCTTTCTATAGTTTTCAGCATTCAGATCTTTTACATCTTTGGTTATGTTTATTCCTAGGTACTTTATGATTCTTGGTGCAATTATGAATGGGATCAGTTTCTTTATTTCTCTTTGTGTTGCTTCATTATTGATGTATAAAAATGCAACCGATTTCTGTACATTAATTTTGTACCCTGCAACTTTGCTGAATTCATGTATCAGTTCCAAAATCATTTTCTTAAATTGAACATCACATTTATGTTTTAGAATACTTTACCTCTTTTCTTAAGACTTTAAATTTTCCTCTTTAAATCTTTAAAAAGATCCTTATTTTTAAGAAAAAAATTGGCTAGCACTGAAATTACTAAATAATTTTTCAAGATATCTAGACTTAGGCAACTAAGACTCTTACTTCATACCTATGTTTTATTATGAATACGTGAGTGGAATTCATTTATGAGCTCAACACCAGGGAAAAAGAAAGAATTACTGGTTTACAAATAGGTAACTTCCAGAATTTTTAGTTACATTGTTCCTTGTAGCTAGGAATGTACACTGCAGCAAATTATTCAGATCCCAGGGTTTTTTTCTTATTTATCTTTTTATGATAAAATCGGTATTTACAATAAAGTATTTTAAGTTTTTATTTGTAGGTCCCATCCCAAATAATCATTTTTGATATGCTAAGATATATAAATATATTTCAAGATCTATTAAGTTTATATAAAATGTGGTTGTATGAGTTATAGTAACTAGAGTTCCTTTTCAAAGGAACAGATCTTTTATCTCCAAAACAAAGATTATCCAACATGTAAAAACAGAGTTGTGTAAAGGTATCTGTAAAGATACTCATATTGAAATCTCAGTATCTACTCAATGTTTCTTGATAGACTAGGTTCCTAATTTCCAGTATGTGTCCTCTGCCATATCATCTTGTGTCTTTTCCAGGCTTACTCTGAATATGGAATTATTTATTTTGATCAATTCCAATTACTTGAAGGTCTTGTGCTTAATAGCTAAATGTTCTCCTGGGTGTTCTGAATCCCTTATTTTAGAGACTGTGTATCACAAGGCTCAAGGCCTTTAGTGATGGTGCCTCTAAGGCTCAGTCTTACCTAGGGCAATCCTTGGGATCTACAGTTCCTGGCACTCACAGAAGCAGTAATTCCAGAAGCATATAGAAATTTGAGACAAATGTGGACTTAGGTACCTCCATGGATAGAGGAAGAGGAAGAACTTGACCATCTAAAAGATTATTGTCTCCTGATAGGAGGAGAGACCAATACAGAGTTTCAGAAGCTCCTAGTCAGATATAGCAGTGATGAATGGTCAGGAGAGTTTTTACACATACATAAAAATGCTACTCCTCTAGTTTTATGTCAACATTTTTAACGTAGTTTTGTGATTTTTTCTCAGCATCTGAGTGGCAAAACTCATTTTCCACACATACCATTTAGCCAATTGTCTAGAAAGGGTTTCTACAACATCTCAGGATTTCTTAGATGTCTTAGGATATCATGGTTCCTGGAATCATCAGGAGGAAACAATAATTTTGAATTATCTCTGTTATATCAGAGATGGAACTTTACAGACTGGGAACCATAAATCTTTACTATTTTCTGAATAGAAGTAGAATTTTCCTTCTGTTCTTGGAACAAGGAAAGACTTATGGTGGATTGATCTAGACTTGAGAGAAAAACAGGCACTTGATAATTTCATAGCATCTTATAGTGAAAATAAAGAAGTGCAGAGGTATGTATGACACAGGAGCTAAACAAAGATTTGGTTATGATTCCTAACTAAAACAAAAATGTCCTTTGAACTTAAACAGTTTGGGGCCATGGCCTACAAGTCACTGTCAGACAGTGGAGGGCAGGCAGGGAAGAGGAGTCAAATGAAAAATATCAATGATTTATCCACATGTGATTATCATCTTGTGATTCATTCTACCATTTTTGAGTTCCGTGTCAAGTTAATATTAAACCATTACTAAATGATAAAGACTAGATTGTTGCCAAAAATAAAACCATACATTAAGAATTTAAAATGAGGCTGCCATTAATTTTTTAAAAATGTAATGCAGAAAAGATACAATACAGAAAGAAATGATTGTATTATTTATCTACTGCTACATAATGATATCACCATAAACATAGCAACTTAACACACTTTATGATATCTCAGTTTATGTAAACATGATTTAGCTGAATTGTCTGTCGTGGGGTCTCACAAAGCTACAATCAACGTATCAGTTGGGCTGTTGGTGCTAAGCACTGTGGTAGGTAGTAGAGATACAAATATGAAAAAGCTGCACACAAACCATTCTGTGAATTTTATAACATAATGGGAAAGTTTCACTCATGGATAGGTGATGTCAATATGTCTGTTACTTAGGATATACAAGAGCTGAGATTTGGTGATTGGATGTGAAAGGCAAGTTAAAGGGGCCAATCAAGAAAGACACTTGGGTTTTGACTTAAGCTTGTGTGGCTTGTGTCCCATGCACTGAGGTTTAAGACACAGGAGTAAGAACTGTCAACAATTCACCCATAAATATACTTTCCTAAAATGAGATAATTGCATTTTATTAATTCCACATAGTCTGTTTTCCATTATACATTTACATACAAATAAATATGTACAGGCATTGTAAATATCTCCACTAAAGAAAGATCTCATTTCCTCTAGCTTATCCTTAATTAGTAATGTCATTCCCCTGACATGGCTGATTGAACCAAGAGTAGCTATCCAACCCCAGAGGAACCAATCCATAAACTAATCTGAATTAATCAGATTCCCTTTTGAGAATATGAACTAAGATACTCAGAAACCTAATAAGTTGCCAGCTGAGGTAATGGTAGATCATTAGAATAAAGGTCCATGAACTCCTACAGCTGAGCTCCCTGGAGCTTCATGTTTTCCAGACTTGCTGAAATCCAGTTGCTCTATTTTCTTTAAATTTTAAAAATACTTTTAAATAAATCTCTTTATCTTGGGCTAAATTAAGTAGGTTTTTATTATCTTCAAATATTTTTTCCTGCCTAAAACATTTTAAAGATTGTTTATGTGTACTGAAAACTCAAGGAGCAAATCTTTATAATTTGTTTAAAAAATTTTTTATCTTTAAATTATATATTTAAAAATCATACACGAGATGAGTACAAAGATCTCTATATGTGATATCATTTATTAAATAATTAAGCTCTAACAATTGCATACCATTTATAAAGGGAATTTTTATCAAATTTCACTTTCTTCAAGATGTTTTATACAAAATAATACTGAGGTTCTTGTCAAAGGCATCTTCATTTCATTACGTCCTTATTGCAGATTTGTCACCATTCTTTTGTTCCTTGCCCAGCCATTCTTTCCCTCAGAATTATATTATGTGTATACTTGTAGGCTTAGAAGATTGTAAACAGCCTGAGAAGAATGCCAGCAACATACATCTGCACCAAAAATGTCATTTATCTGAATTTCAATCTTAAGTGTGTATCTTGTATTTTTAATAAACCTGTAAACCTCAACATGGAAGAAATATGGAGTTTGCAGTAATATGTTTCTGAAATGGAGTAGTAAAAAAGAATCCAGAGATGAATCCAGAGATTGTTTAGAATGCACAGGAGAATTGGGTATGGACGCATTAGGAACTTAAAGATAAGAATGCACATCTTAGCATTTGCTATGAGAAATGGCAACCAGGGCACAAGGACTAAGTCTTAGGATCCATGCCAGGTGAGTTGCTTCTACCTGAATTTAAAAACAGAAAAGCCATCTAGATTAAGAAACCATATTTGCTATGTCTGATTTTTTTTTCTTTAATGGGTCTTTTGTATATTCCAATATTTTCACTAACGATGTGATTTGTATGTCTTGGTTTCCAATCATATTGCAGAATCCCAAAGGAAGAGTCTTGAGGTTCTTTTGTAGTCCCAGAGCACCTACTGTAAGAGTTAATTTAATACTTGGTTTTTTGATTATTGTTTGGTATTACTTTCATACAGAAAAAAAATGTGTCCTATTAAATGTGGTAGAAACCACATCTTTTCACAGAACATAAGGGAAGCAATACCATTATAATCATGTATGATTCCTACTGAAAAATCAAGGAACAAATCTTGGAGGAGTTATGTGACTGAATTATGAACATGGTATTTCAAACTATGGGGTGACACTGAAAAGGCCAAGAATATCTATTTTTTATCTTTCCCTTTCCTTGGGGCTTATACAAAATTAAGGTGATTCTTTATCCGTCAAATATGATGTATCTGTTACTTGAACAATATTGAGATTTTAGGGAATGCCCTAGAAAACTGTATGTACAATATCTGTATATCTTTGTATCTAATTAAGATAATAAGGTCTGGAAATGAGTCACTTACAAAACCCTACATTGACCCAAAATTCTTTTTTTTCTACAAAATATAGTCTTCTTTATTTAGGACCTATTTATGGACACATTCTGCCTTCCAGGCACTGTGTTAGGAAGATATCTACTGTGGGAGACAAAACACAAGCCTGACTTCAAGGAGCTTACAATCTAAACTTACACATACATTTGTAATATGTTTAAAATACAAGATACAAAACAATCTTTGTGGAAAGTGTTTTAAATGACTTGTGCCAAATTACTGACTCCATTTCTTCTGGCATTTTTATGATGGACTAAGGTGTCCCAGAATAAGCAAATCATCCCCTCCCCTTTAAACACACATTTTCTTGTTTGCTGCACTTATATCAACAATTAAGAAGGTATTGGACTTAAATATTTTATTTTTTTTTAATTTTTTTTTCAACGTTTATTTATTTTTGCGACAGAGAGAGACAGAGCATGAACGGGGGAGGGGCAGAGAGAGAGGGAGACACAGAATGGGAAACAGGCTCCAGGCTCTGAGCCATCAGCCCAGAGCCTGACGCGGGGCTCGAACTCCCGGACCGCGAGATCGTGACCTGGCTGAAGTCGGACGCTTAACCGACTGCGCCACCCAGGCGCCCCAGGACTTAAATATTTTAAAGTATGAATATACCGTGAGAAGTTTAAATCTAGTGATAACTAATTTCATAATTAAGGATCTGATTACTTCCTCAGTAGTGAAAATGTTACTTTCACTAAGGCAGATGTACAGGAAGACCTATGGAAAAGTGCTTTGGAGTAGGTGAGAATGGATAAGACATTTTCCAGTGTGCTCCCTCACCAGGTAACTTTGTTCAGTGAGAGAGTACAGACAGAACTTGGATTGGCACATTAAAGAACTGACCCACCAGATTAACAGATATGAATTGCTCTTGAAAATCATCTTTGCCATGTGACAGATACTAGAAATCAAAAACACCAGTAAGCGTAAATTCAAATGGAGCATATGGTATTAGAATTTCTCTAAACATCACAATTTTCTCCCAGTTTTGCATTGCTTGAGGTCATTTTCATCAATTAAAACAGTTTTCGGTTTATATTCAAACATAGATATTGAATACACTAAAATTGCTTTTCTTCCCATTATTCATAATATCAAGAGACTCGAGAAGATCTTAAAATATTTGAGTTTTAGGTCAAATCCCTGGCATTTTACTTCTGAGACAGGTTAATTTGTCTCTCTTCCCCTTCTGAACCATCTTCAAAAAGTAGATGCTGACAATATGATTTACAACTTCAGCCCTACGTAAATCCTTCAATCTGAACTGTTTCCTTCATTTGAAACATTCTCTTTATCTGCAATATTTTTTTTTCTGAATCATTTAAACTACACCTGCTATCCTGACCCCCTTTTACAAAGGAATCTACTTCATTTTGTTTTCAATTTTACACTACAGGAACAAAAGTTCCCAATTTTAAAAAAGTCTGTTCATTCATACATAATAAATTTGCCCCCAGAAAGCTTCATTTTACAATGTCAGCTTGAAAGTCTTTCCTGGCTGCTATTTCAGTCAATAAAATGACAACTAAAAACACATTGTTCAGAACATCTCCTAGAGTTAAAAATCACAAATTCGAAAACTCCAACTAAATTTCACCTGTCCAACATGCTTTACATATTTTTAGTTGCTGAAGAACTACACTAGCCAAAAGAATGAATTATTTCTAAATCAGGAAAGGGAATAGTGAACCCATGTTGAAAAAAAAAAGCTTCTTAAGAGGTTTCTTAGCTCTTAGTGAAATACAGCACTTGAAAACAACGCTCTATGAAACAACTTTATTCGTTTTTTTTTCCCTTTTCACCAAAATACCAGTCATTGGTATAACTTCACACCAGAAGAATTAACTTATATTAAACCCTATGGGGATAAACATGCATTGAATTTCCAGGATCACTGCTCTGGTTTTCAAATCTTGCTCACATGAGCTAGCATGCTTAGGTTTGCTATTTCTCCTTCCTAGGAAACAGAAAATTGATATAAATGATGTTTTTTCTCCTGTTTCTCCAAATAATTTCTTCTGTTTATAACAAATTATACAAGCACCTTGTGATTCTTTTCCAAATTCTAAATTCGTAAAGAAACATTATACTCCAATTAATTACTGAAGCCACATGCAGTGTATATGTAAATATGTACTGTTTGCCAGTTTTGTTTGTAGTTTGGTTCCTTGAAAATGCCTAAGACCTTAGGCTGAAAACCAAGATAGAGAAAAACAAATGCCAGAATTGCCAGTCTGTCTAATGTCCCTACTAGCTTGTGTGGTCTCTTTATAGTTGACACTTCTAACCTTAGTTGAATCATGTAAACCACATCTGCCTTCCTAACCACTCTTTTACATTTATTTGCTGTGAAGTTCTCATTTTGCTTACTAATAAGCTCTGCATTCCAAGTCTTGTACCTTAATCCAATGCCAGCCTTCCTCCTTCAGGTCACAATTCTGAATATGTGTAATTCCTCTCAAGTACAGTGACTGATTTTTGGTACTATACTAAGAAACATGAATGAATTTGGTTGAAGTAATTATTCAAGTTGTTTTGTTCCTTTGTTATTTTCTAATTTATAAAATGGGAGAAATAGGCAAGATTAGGTTGGGAAACTGGTGAAGCCTTAGGGCAAATTCCATCCACAGACACTTGATATGTGCCATATATTTTTTCCTAATGTTAATTTTTACAACTTAAAGTAAGGAAACTTTCTTCACGTTATCATAAAACCTATCTATTCTATCCTCTCACACCAAGTTCAGTTCACACATTTACAGCCTGCCTGGTCCCTGTAGGCATCTACATTTGCAACTCTGAGCTAGAAGAGGTCTAAGGTTCCATACAGCCATAGGAAGGCAATAAACTGAAGCAGTTTTTTTTTTCCTACAGTATATTCAATTCCATTACTGATTCGTTATTAAACAGTGGACCATGAAACCAAGATATTAGGACATTAAATGTGGACAAACAATATAAGTACCATTAGCCTACAGGGAAAGCAATGAATGATCTCATTTAATTTGTGGAGAGTTGGATAGCAGAAATTCTGCAAATGAAATTAAGTGCTATGCCTCATTGAATGAGCTCAGAGCTCTCCAAGGGGAGATCTGAGTTCCAGTATACAGCAAATAACAGGCAGTGTCTTTAATTTAGCTGTAATTTTGAAATGGTTAGTTGGCAAAAGATATTGAGAAGAAGGATGTAAATGATCCAACCCTGCAGGATGCTGAGAAGTGCCCGTGTCAATGAAGCTCTTAAGGTTTTCAAATGAAATAAAAATATGCTAGATTTTTATTTGTACTGTCCATTGATCAAATAATTTCCAGTTTTCAAACTCATTCCCATACTCCCTCCAAAGAATCTGTATCTAAATTTTGGTGAGATTCTTAATCAGACCTTTACTCTCAACAGGTTCAATGATCATTTTTTTACAACTAAATCATTATTTGACATTTTCTGCTCTAGCACCACTTGGGCACATTTGCTGATTTCCGTGAATCATAAATTCTGGAACACACTGAAGTATCTGCCACTTTCGCTCAGCTTATTTTGAAAATCTATTTTAAAAATGTGCACAGGTGAAAGGAAGGTTGCGATGTAGAGGTTGTGCATGAAACAAAGTGAAGACAGCACAAGGTTCTGCAGGTGAAAACTGTAGTATACGGCACACATCATTCAGAGTAATTACCCTCCATCTAATAAAACTATAATAGATAGCAGATGTTTCATTTTGTACAGACTTTTTATTAAAGTCATCTAAAAGTTTCTTCAAATGTTTTGTTAATCTATAATTTAAGACATGGGAACTCAACCCTAGAGCAGCAGAGATTTTTTTCATTTCTTGTTTTTAAGAATTTGTCAAGAAATAACCTTGTTTTCATCCACTACTCAGCTCTAGTTTATTGGATAGAGCACTAAGTGCAGAAACAGAAAATTTGATTTGGAATCCTAAGTCAATAGCTTAACATTTTCTTTAAAAAATCCCTTAACCAGCACTGGGTGTTGTATGGAAACCAATTTGACAATAAATTTCATATTTAATAATAAATAAAATAAAATAAAAATCCCTTAACCTTAATGATCACCCATTTTCACATCAGGTCAATGGGGATAAAAGTACCTACCCCATCAAGTCATTAAAGAACTCTGAAGTAACACATATGAAGAATTTTATAAATGATTGATCATGATTTTACGTATTAGGTACTGAAGCTATTATTTTCTGCTAGAAATTGAGATTTAGCAACTGTTTAAATGACACGATTCTGTGTTAACTGGCCTCATTCATATTGGCTCAAGTAGTCTAATTACAATAAGGCAAGAACTAAAGTTATTCTGCTAGATTCAAATAACTATGAGATAACTTCTCTAGACAGGCTGATGGTGGGACCATTTCAAGGTGTTCTAGTAACCTCATAGTATCCAATTTCGAAAGAAATGGCAAATGATCCAAAAGTTCACTTTTAAAACAAATGGATTAACAGTATCTTGATAAAAATTTTCTGTATGCAATTACGAGATAAGCTTTTTCAGAAAGCTTGACAAGACAACAAAGTAAAATGATATAAATCATTCAGCCCTCCTAGATAATCCTTAACAGCATGTTTTTAATTAAAATATTAATCCACAAACAATGAATTGCACAGATCTAAAGTATGGAATTTAATTAGATTTCAAAATGCATATAACTGTGTATCCCACATCTTATAAAAACAGAATATTTCCATTTCCATTACTTCAGAAAGTTCCCCATGCCTTATTCCAGTCAACATTCCCATATACAACCACAGTGACTAGTCTTATTACAATAGATGATTTTACTTATTTGAACTTCATAAAAATGGAACCATTAAATACGTACTTTTTTGTGTCTGGCTTTTTCTGCTTAACAAAATGTTTTAGTGTTTCACCAATGTAGTTTTTATAAACCAGTTGTTTATTCGTTTTTTTTATTACTTAGTAGTGTTTTACTGACTGAACATATCACAATTTGTTTATTAACTTTATCAATTCGTTTATCAATTTATAGTGTTTATAGTGCTTCCAGTTTGGGGACAGTAAAAGTAAAGCTGTGTTTTTAAAAATTTATTTATTTATTTATTTATTTATTTATTGAGAGCACATGCACAGGGGAGGGGCAGAGGGGGTGGGAGAGAGAGTCTCAGGCAAGCTCCATGTCCAGTCTGCAGCCCAACTTGGTGCTTGATCCCATGACCCTGGGATCATGACCTGAGCTGAAATTAAGGGTTGGACATTTAACCGACTGAGCCACCCAGGTGCCCCTAAAACTGTGTTTTAATGGACATATATTTCATATAATTATCAGATACGCTCATACTTCATTTTAAAAGAAATTGCCAAAATAGTGTTCAAAATAGTTGCAGTATTTTACACCTCTACCATTGGTGAATGTTTCAGATGCTCTGTACCTTCATCAGGATTTTAAAATCTTAGATATTTTTTAATTTTAGTACATGTCATATAATATCTCCTTTTGGTTTTAATTTGATGCTTACTGATGATGGTTTTGAACACATTTTTATATGAACATTTTTATGTTGAACATATTTTATAGGATTATTTAGCCATTCATATACCTTTTGTGGGTTGTTCATTTGCCCATTTTTAAAGCTGGTTGTCTTTTTGTACTGATTTGTAGAAATTCTGAATACAACGCCTTTGTCAAATATGTGTAATGAGAATACTTTCTTTTAATCTGTATTGGCTTTTCATTCTCTTAGTGATAATTTTAATAAACTGAATAACTAATTTTAATGGAATCCTGTTTTATCATATTTCATTTTACTAATGGTACTTCTGTCCTTTGAAAAAGTTCTGCCTAATTCAGGTCATTAAGGTATTCCCCAATATTTTGTTTTTGATAAGCATTATAGTTTCAGCATTCATCTTTAGGTCTATGATCCATCTCAAATCAATTTGTTGAGCAAGCTAAAGATTCATTTGCCCCTTGCTCATCCACTTTATCCAGTATTATTTATTGAAAAGACTATCCTTCTTTTCAATTGTCTTGGAATCTTTGTTGAAAGTCATCTATGTCTGTGTTTGTTACCAGATCATCTTTTCCCTCCACTGATCTGTTTGTTTATACTTAGACCTATGCCACTTTATTTCAAATAGTAGCTTTATACTAAGCTTGAAATCAGGTTGTATGAATTCTCCAAATTTTTTTCCATGATTGTTTTGACTGCTCCCAGTCCTTTGCATTCAATGTAAGTTTAAAGTAAACTTGCCAAATTCTCCCCAAAATAATTCTGTTGAGATTTTTAATAAGGGTCTCATTGAAATTATAGCCTAATTTTGAGGGGATTGACACCTCAACATTAATTCTCAAAATGCATGAACATGATATATATAGCACCATTTAATCTTTGGTTTGTCTCAGTGATATTTTGCTATTATTAGTTTAGAGGTCTTACACCTCTTCTGTTAACTTTATTTCCAACTACTTTTTGAGGCTCTTAGAAAACCAAATTTTTCCCTCCTTATTTCATTCTCCAATTATTTGCTACTATACAGGATCACAATATTATTTAAATATTGTATCAATCTACTAAAACTGCATTCAAAAAAGTACTACAATCAGTGATTTAAAACAACACACATTTGTTATTTTTCAGTTCTCTAGGTAAGAAGCCCAGGCATGGCATAGAAAATTCCTGTTCTCAGGGTCTTCTAAGGTTGAAATCAAGATGCCAACTATACTAGGTTCTTTTTTAGAGCCTCGAGGGAACAATCCACTTCTAAGATCACTTAGGTTGCTGGCAGAATTCAGGTCACTGCATTTGTAAAACTGAGGCTCTATTCCTTGCTGGCTCTCGGGAGACATGGTTCCAAGTTCTTAAAGGATGCCCACATTCTTTGCTACATGGTCCCCTCCATTTCCACAATGGAGACTCTCCCTCATGTTAAATCACTCTCATGCTTCAAATCTCTCTCACCAGCAAGAGTCCTGTCCCACTTAAGGGCTCACCAGATTACTAAAGATAATCTCTTCATTTTAAGAGATCCCAACTAATTTGGGATCTTAATTACATCTATGAAATTTCTTCACTGCAGCATGGAGATTCAAATGTGTTTTAATGACTGAAAGAAGGTACAAATACACCCAATGAACAGGGTCTTGGGATCTTAGAATTCAGCCTACAGATGAATTGACCTTGTATTCAGCAATGTCACTATATTCATTTCCAAGTTTTAATACTTGCCTGGTAGATTTCTTAGAATTCTTTATGTAAACAAATAGTGATAATTTTACTTCTTACCTGTCTTCATATCCTTTATTTCTTTATTTTATTGAACTTGTCAGGATTTCAGTTCACTGTTGATAAAAGTGAAAATGGATATCCTTATCTATTACTGAGTGTTTTTATCATGAAGCATGCAACATATAGTCAAATTATTTTTGAATGACAGTTTATAATTACATATTCAATTTCTTTAATAGCTATAGTGTAGTTAGATTTTCTATTTATTTTGTTAGTTCTGGCTGTTATCAGATAATGTGATTTTTTTTCCTGAAATGTGCTGCAACTTATTTTATGGCCTATTATATGTCCCATATTGTGACTAGGCTATGTGCTTTTTAAAAGGATGTCTATTCTTTACTACAGAATGTCTACTGTTGGTCACGGTGTTCTATAAATATCACAGAGAGCAAATGGGTCAAAGTAGTTGATAATGTCATTGAAATATTCTATAAATTATTGATGTTTTTTTCCAGTCATCTTATTATTAGTGACACAAGGGCATAAATATCTCCAACTATCATAAAATTTTCTATTTCTACATTTCTGCATTTCTATTTCTACATTCTATTTCTATTTCTAAATCTGGAGTTTTTTGCCTCATATATTTTGAATATTTTTATTTAGGTATATAAATACTTATGATTTTATTGTATTCCTGATTAATGATTAACTTTTATCAACATCAAATATCCTTCTTAATCATTGGTAAAATAAATTTTATCTTCAAGGTTACTTTATTTGATATTAACATAGCCCACTGTTTTTCTTATGCTGTTTGCATGGTATATCTATTTTCATATTTTTATTTCAACCTCTCTTAATCTTTAAAGTACATTTCATGTAGACAACATATATTTAGGTCTTGCTTTTCATCATTTTTATCTTCATATTTCTATAACCATACCACCTCTCCATTTTTGTACTATTGGTTTCACATATTTTACATCTACATATATTAAAAACCCCACAATCCAATGTTATACTTTTTTTCATTAGGCAACAGCATCCTGTTTTATCATTAAAAAAAAAAATCACTACTTCCACTTATTTTACTTAACCACTAGATATAATTTTAAAATAAATTTTCTGCTTCTCCTTTAAAAATTTGATAGGGACTTTTTCTTTTTACTTTTTTTTTGCAAATTTTTATTTAAATTCTGATTAGTTAACATATATTGTAATATTGGTTTCAGGAGTAGAATTTGGTGATTCATCACTTACATATAATACCCAATGCTCATCATAACAAGTACCCTCCTTAATACCCATCACCCAATTAGCCCATCCCCCATCCACCTCCCAGCATCAGCCTTCAGTTTGTTCTTCATTGTTGAGTCTCTCATGGTTTACTTCCCTCTTTTTTTCTTACCCATATGTTCATCTATTTTGTTTCTTAAATTCCACATATGAGTGAAATCATATGGTAATTGTCTTTCTCTCACTGACTTATTTTGCTTGGCATAATACACTCTAGCTCCATCCATGTCGTTGCAAATAGCAAGATTTCATTTTTGAAGGCTGAGTAATATTCCATTTTGTATATATGTGTGTGTGTATATATATATACATATATATATGTATATATGTGTGTGTGTATGTGTATATATATATATATATATATATATATGATAAATGTAACATATATATAACATCTTCTTTATACATTGATCAGTCCATGGACATTTGGGCTCTTTCCATAATTTGGCTATTGTTGACAATGTTGCTATTAACACTGAGGTACACTGACCCCTTTCAATCTGTATTTCTGTACATTTTGGGTAATACCTGGTAGTGCAATTGCTTGATAGTAGGGTAGTTCTATTTGTAACTTTTTCAGTAACCTCCATACTGTTTTCCAGAATGACTGTACCAAGTTTGCATTCCCACCAACAGTGTAAGAGGGTTCCCCTTTCTCCACATTCTCGCCAACATCTATTGTTTCTGAGTTGTTAATTTTAGCCATTCTGGCAGGTGTGAGGTGGTACCCCATTGCAGTTTTGATTTGTATTTCCCTGATGATGATTTATGTTGAACATCTTTTCATGTGTCTGTTAGCCATCTGGATGTCTTCTTTAGAAAAATGTCTATTCATGTCTTCTACCCATTTCTTAACTGGGTGTTTGTTTTTTGGGTGTTGAGTTTGATAATTGACTTTATCTTTTTAAAGAGTTTGCCTTTTCCCCCAGCAACCAGGATATTCTTAACTTCTTATGGCTTTTTAATCATAGATAAAAAAGAATTTTAAAAATCTGGTTATATGTTAGTAGAGGGGAAGTTAAAAAATACTATTGAGGACCTATATGTCTGACAAAGGAAGTAAAAAAAATTCCAAGTATTCAGTAAGATTCCAGTCTCCAAAAAGGCTAGGTAGGCATATCTAAGAATCCATGGAAAATATTTCATAATAAATAACTGTAAATGCCTTCTAAAAATCATAAGGAGTAGACACTGGAATATCTACTTTCCCAGTTAGTAGCTGTAACACATATATAATTTCACCTAGCCCTATATATTACGTTCATAAATGTGAATGATGACTCTTTCCAACTAGAAGAAATATATTTTCCCATTACCCACAACACTACCAATTTTACCTTAAGTAAATACTATTTGTTCTAGTTGATTGCACTGAACTAGTGTTTATTTATTATTAGAAATAATTATAATAAGTCTTTCTAATCTAAAAGATAGCCTTGAGTGTTCTTTTAGGCATAAAGACTGATCCCAGAGAAAATAGTTTTCCCTATTTTTCCTATAATTTGAGAATCCTAGAGGGTTGTGATTATTTAAAACAAACAAACAAATAAACAAAGACACGTCTCTTGAGGCACTCTCTTATCCATGGAGGTAAGCTTGTTGGAAAATTGTTTAATGGTATTCCTTAAGTGAAGAAATGATCTTTTGCTCCTCTCAGATGTTCTCATAATTTCTTGAGAATCATCTGTCCATAGTGACTCCATATTTGTATGTCAGTGAAACCTGACTAACATATGAAATACATATATATCAGGGTTAACTAGTTTTTTATGCTAACTGTTGAACCAAGTTTCTCCTTATTGCTATTTAATAACTCATTTACTATTCCCAAATTTGTATAAGATTACACTTTATCATCCTTTTCTACTCTAAAGCAGAAGCCACCCCCATGTGCATGCACACTTATATATGCACACACACACAGAAATGTACCTCTATTCTGTCCATTCTGAGGAATATAAATTACAAACATCTAATAAATATTTATCTTTAAAATTCACATAAATCACAGTAACAATATCTTAAAATCTAAAGGTCTGATTCCAAGAGTAGACAACAGTTATGTTTTGGGCACATAAGTAGACAATAGTTAGTATTGGCCAATGATTTACATACTTGCTTTTTTAATCATTACATTATCTCTATCAAAAAAAAGTTATTATGTTTTATAAACAAAGGAATTTGAACCTAGAGTATTTATGTAACTTAGCCAAAATCACCCAGTTAATAAGTGCCAAATTCAAGAAATATTATCTTAAATGTGAGTTAATGAGATCATGTTTTTGAAAGCACATTTTGGGGGGCAAAGTCTTTCTTAACCACATCATGCCCATAGGCCAGTTTCAGACCTTATTACTTACCCTCTTACAGTCCTGTACTGCTTCAATGGCTCATCACAATCATAATGAATAAATCACTTATTATTGTTTCCCTCCCTTGCTGGATTTTCATGAGAAAATTGTGTACATCTTATTGCATTTCAGCTTTTAGAATTATTCTTGGCATATAGTAAGTCCTCCATATATTTGTTATATAAATAATTGAATGATTATGCAGTAAGTCTCTAATAAAGGGACATGTTTCCTATGATGTGTCACAATTTTCACAGTTCAGATAAAGCTAGGTTATAATTGTGCAAATTGGACCTCACATAAAATAAAGTGTATGATCACAATCAAGCATCAGTTTGTGATTGCACTGCTTATTTTTTTAATTAATATTTCATCTGAAGTTCTTGGGAAAGGAGAACAGTTAAGTTATTGACTGCTTAGCATTTGTGGAACAGAGGAATACCATTAATCAGCACATTGTCATAGGAAATAGTTTTGTTAGGCCTCTCAAGAATAAGTAGCCAAACATATGTTCCATCATGATTATATAATAATTATATTAGCCAAAGATTATGTTTAAGCCTCTGGTGCATCTGAAACTGTGCTCAAAATATCTCATTTAATCCTCATGACAAATATAATACTATTATGACATGTCCTATTCATTTGTCCATTTTGCAGATACACTAAAGCTTAGAGAGGATATTAACATGATAGTGACTGTAGGCTAATCTTCAAATCCATGCTGCCTGCCTGCAGTGAGAGTTCCTAGTGAATACATGGTACCATTATTAACCAGCATAAAATTCCATAGTGTTCTAGATTCTGCAAATTATTTCTTGCAGGTAATGTTGAAAAATCAAATGCCTCAGAAGAGGAGAATTAACAAAAAAATGAAGAAAATTGAAATTTTCTCCTTAGCATACAGGAAGGGACTGGACATATGCTGATGTAGTCTGGTTATTCCTTTCCAAAAAGGTAATGTGAATTACTGCAGTGGTTAGACATTTTGTTGTTTGACCTCTAAAGGATCAGAGATCAGACAGTAAGCATCAGTGATACACAGTAAGGAATTACACTAAGAAGTGGTGCTATAGAAACAAAATAAAAGAAAACCCTCCTTATTTTACTTATCTTTAAAAAAATTCTTTTGGTTTATATATTTATTGAGAGAGAGAATCCCAAGGAGGCTCTGCACTATCAGTGTGGAGCTCGATGCAGGGCTTGATCTCACAAACAGTGAGATCATCACCTATGCCAAAATCAAGAGTCAGATGTTTGACTGTACCACCCAGGAGCCTCTCTTCCTTTCGAATTTTCAGGTGATAGATTCCCTTTTTCCACAGGACTCTAAACAGCGGCAATTTGGTGGATTGAAGATTTGAGTAAAGCAACAGACCATAGGTATCTCTTATTCTTACTTCTTAATCATTGGGTAGAGCAATGTACACCAATTACATTCAAAGTGTAGTAAGAGAAAAGTCTTAGACCTAACTATCAAGGGCCGAGAAACGATAATGTTTTTTTTATGTGCCATGCAATCCCTAACTGACAAAGTGAGAACTAAGAAAACGTATAGAAACATTTTTTGCACCATACATATCTCAGGGTTTGTTCGGTATATGGTCTGGGAAGGGTAAGAAATATAGGGAAGAGCAAGAGTAAGGGGGAAAGGGAGGAAGGTGTAATCTTGGCTTTTTAAAAGGTCTTTATAATTGACACACAGTAAGCTGCACATATTAAAAGCAGGCGATTTGATAAATTTCGACCCACAGACATGCCCGTGAAATGATCTCAACTATCTAGATAATGAACATATCCATCACCTCCAAAAGATGCCTCATTTCCTTCATAATTCCTCTATTTCATCTGGTATCTTTTATTTCACATCATTTTTTCTGAAGTTCATCTGATAGTTCATTCCTTTTTATTGCTGAGTAGTATTCCATTGTATATATTTTCCATAATTTGTTTATCAACTTATTGCTGATGAACATTTGAGTTGTTTCTAGTTTGAGCTACTACAGTGAAACTGCTCTGAACATTTTTGTGTTAAGTCTCTGTATGGACATGATATCATTTTCCTTAGTGAATATCTAGAAGTGGAATGGCTAGGTCATTGAGGTGTGTGTGTATATATATATTTTTAATTAATAGATTTTGGGTGGAGTATTAAGTTTATATTAAAAAATGGAGTGTGGGGCGCCTGGGTGGCGCAGTCGGTTAAGCGTCCGACTTCAGCCAGGTCACGATCTCGCGGTCCGTGAGTTCGAGCCCCGCGTCAGGCTCTGGGCTGATGGCTCGGGGCCTGGAGCCTGTTTCCGATTCTGTGTTTCCCTCTCTCTCTGCCCCTCCCCCGTTCATGCTCTGTCTCTCTCTGTCCCAAAAAAATAAATAAAAAACGTTGAAAAAAAAATTAAAAAAAAAAATGGAGTGAAATGTACAAATTCCCATACAGCCCCTTCAATTTCCCTTATTTTCAACATCCTGTATTAGTGTAATACATTTGTTACAATTGATGAGTCAATATTGATGCATTATTGTTAATTAAAGTCCATGGTATACATTAGGGCTCACTCCTTGTATCATACATTCTATGGGTTTTGACAAGTGTATGATGACATGTGACCACCATTACAGAATCATACACACTAACAGTTTTGCTATCCTAAAAAAATCCCGTGATCTACTTATTCATCTCTTTTGAATGCATTTTTTAAAATTGATAGAGAAATATTACAAATGTAGAAAGATATATTCTCTCTCTGAAGTAGGAAGAAGAGGTGAGCAGGAAGACAGCAAAGATGAAAGATATGGGGTTAAAGTAGTCCTAGTGATCATTCCCTGCTGAGAGAGCTACAAATTGCAAAACAACTAATGTCCCTTTTTCCCTTTTCCTAACAGAATGGAAAATTGAGGGTTAATTTACTGAATGTTACTCACACAACACTGATGAGGCAGGACTCAAGCACAGAATTTGTTAGTCCTCTTAGGAACTACACCATCAAGAAAACTGGGACACAGAGATCATTTTTTAAATGAGCAATTAACATTTTAGAAGCCTAGCCTCACCAGGATGTACTGCTGGAATATAATAATATTTTACAAAGAAATAAATTAACTAAAATGGTCTTCAACAGATTGCTCTATAATGGAGAGCACCAAAGCCTGCATTTTACTCCCTGAAACTCTAGCTTAGGCCATTTTTAAAGACCAGAATATGGAACTAGACAGAATCAGATTTGAGTGTATGACTTATGGCTTCGTGGGATGTTTTGAGAGGTTCTGAAACAACTGCGCTCCAACATACCTCCTCCCTTGGCTTGTCACATTGTTTTCATACAATCTGAGAGGCAAATGGCTCTGAGCTAATTTGCAGATGTTTAGTGTTAATGTAGCTGCCTCTCTATGTGCACATCAGTATCACTCAGTGTATTTATTAGCTGAGGACAATGATAGGACAGGGGATTGGAGAAAAGGGAAGGCCTGGAACAACACAATTTTAGGACACTGGGAATTTCTGAGATGATCAGGTTGGTGTAAAAAAATTATGGCAACCAGAGGGCAGTATGAGGGAATTAGGTACCCAGGAATCAGGTAAAGAGGGTCTATAGCAGTGGAAGAAGAAAGCCAAAGGGAAAATAAGAAAACAATAAACCACACACTGCATCTATCAGAGGACTGCAGAGGTCCTGTCCCAGGCATATGATTCACACTAGATTCAGTTTTAATGTGCCAAGAAGAAAGAAAGATAAAAGAAGGTAAGATGGGTATATTTGTCAATAATCTTCCTTTGCATCCACTCATTAGTATTCATCTCTGTTTCTACTCTAACAGTCTCCTTCCAAATGTACCACATATTTCCAGAAAAGTGGAAAAAAGCACAAGGAACTGATAGAGCGGGCTATGATTAAAAGATATTTGTAGCAGATACTGACCATGACTTGCCCATACCTTGCTGATCTTTCAATGTAATTGACAACTGTCAGTATCTTCATCTGTACCTGAGATTTTTTTTTTTCTTCCTGAAATTGGAAATATCAAGGAATTAATACTCTTCTCCCTCCTACCTAGCATTCCTTAACTAATGACTGCCTGGCTCCTTGGACAGGATAATTTTGAGGCAACTGTTTTCCACATTTCCCAGGATTTTCTCATGAGTTTAAGTTCCTCTAGCCCCCTATGGTAGCTGGCTCAATAGAATGCCTTTTATCCACTGCCTTCCCTTCCCAGGACCACTTCCACACCTCCTTACCAGTTATATGTGTTTCCCAAATAGGTTATTCTTCACTTCAATCTCTCTCTCCAATTCTGTCCCTGGAAGAGAAGTCAATAAACAAAGAAGAACTTATTGTATTACTAATATCTGGGAAGTAATTATAGATAATTTTTTTAATTGGTAAGATCCATTTATTAGGGTTACCTTCTTCAAGAAACATGGAACTTAGACTTCAGTTAGATTTAACAGACATTTTAGGAGTAGTTACACTATGACAGATATTTTACTTGGCTCATTAGCATGTTATTTTCTTCTCATTGACTAATTATACTCTCAGTTCATTAATAACTAAGATTTTCATCCATTCAATTAATGACCTTTGTTTTTCTAAGTTTCAACAGCCATGAGATAGACAACATCACAATAACAACCAATAAAATATTTTTTTTGGTTATGCCCAGATTATTGGGTAGACTTCCAAATCCTCCTTTTGAAAATCTCTATCCCAAAGCAAAATTATGGGGGAGGAACATCTTGATTGTTTTCACAGAGTCCCCTTCTTTATCATGTAGCATATGCCATTTATGTATCCCTCTACCCTAGCTCTTCTTCCTGAAACATCTCTTTGAAATATCTATTGTCCAAATTGATTTTGGACAGTTGGTTATTGACTGAAGTTGAAGTTGCTTATTTCTGTTACCATGCATCAGTAATGCTTCAAAAGTAACGGAATACTTGGCTCACATTAGCTGCAACACTAAAGACAATGAATTAGCTCATTTAACAAAAAGTTTGGAAGTCAATAACTTCAGAACTTATGCAGTAGCTGGATGCTATCTTCAAGGACCAATTTTTTTTCCTGCTCTGTCCAACTCAGTGTGTTGAAATATTGCTCCTCTTGGTTACAGAATGACTGCTAGAGCACTGCATGTTACAACATTCTAAGTGGTAAGGAAAGGAAAGAAGCACTCAGACGAAAAGGTGCTTTTCCTTGTTTTATTAGAAAAAAATTTGAATACAAGCAGAGTTCTCTTCATGTCACATGGGCTACTGGATCATGTGACCACATTAACTACTTGCTAACAAAGCACACTGATTGATTTAGGCCATTCATGATTTATCTTCCCAACTTGGAGAGAGCTCCAATAAGAAAAATAAAATAGGCATTCTGCTAACAAATATAATGAAGGGATGGTTGATAGATGTAATGAATGGTGTCTGTCTGTCATGCTGCAGTGCCTATTGACATCCACCAAAGTGCTTCTCTGCAAAAAGCCAGCATCATGGTCTTGGTTAATGAGAATTCCTCTCTTTTTACTTTTTAAACCACTCCATTGAGGTATGGTTGACACAAAATGCTGTACATATTTAATGTATCCAACTTGGTGAGTGTGGAGAGAAGTATATCTCCATGAAACCACAATACAATCTATGCCATAAACATACCCATTACCTCCAAAAATTTCCTGCTGTCCTATTTATTATTACTGTTATAAGAACATGTAGCATAATGTTTACTCTTTTTGAAAATTTTTAAGTAGGCAATATAGTATTATTAATTATAGTTTCTGTGCTATGCAAATCTTTACAACTTATGCATCTTGTATAACTGAAGCTTTGTACCCTTTGGTCAATAACTTTCATCTTATCCCCTCTCCCCAGCTCATGGCAACCACCATTCTATTCTCTGCTTCTATGAGTCTGCTTTAGCTTCCTCATCTGAGTGGTATCACATAGGATTTGCCATTTACTCTTGGATTGCTTTTTATTCATTTGAAAGCTGTGTATCCCTTAATTTATAATGTTTTATAGATTTTTTTGCAGGGGGAATTCTTTTGTTTGTAGTCCTCTTCCTTTATTAAACAGATCCTTCAACCTTGGATGAAGTCGAAGGATCAAGAATGATAAACTCTATATTACGATCCTCCTTGTTATCATTATGGAAATGCTGTTACTGCACCAAACCTGTATGTCTGACTCCTTTCACACTTTGCATTTTTTTCTTTCTCATAACTCTGATCAAAATTATATGAAACAGACCTCTGTTGATACCACAGTCTCCACAGAAATATCTGAATCCTAGTGTGAGTACAACTTTCACTCCATATGAGACCCTTATATATATACAGACACCCACCTAGATTTTACTCTTCTGTTTTTCTTATGGGTCTAGCTCTTCTCTTTCAGGATTTTTAATTTTCTCATATAACTATTTATTATCAGAGTTATGGAGATAAAAGTTGAAAAGAGTGAAGCATCTTAGTCTCTGCTTTCCTGGCATGAATTATCTTCGATTTTTCCTAATACCCATATTAATTGTTTAGGTGAAAGGTAGAAAAAAAGATGAAAAACAATTTAATGGCTAAATTTCCTAAGATACTAAATTCAGTGTTTAAGCTCAGGGAGGCATAATTTATCCTGTACCAATAATATGATATTCAAGTGCAAAGTCTTCCTATAATTTATGTTTATTTCTGTCCTAGATTCACTTTAAGTGCACACATAAGAATGAAAATTGCATGACCTTTCTCTAATTATCTACAAGGAGATTAAAGGTCTATAAAATAAGGTATAATGACATCTTCCAGATTGACGTGGTTATTAATTCTAGAAATCTTTTCCAGTAGCTCAGCTTTTGCCTACCAATAGTTAATTTTATCTGCAGAATTCTTTATTATACACTATCTTCCTTCACAATCACATTTATTCACTACTAGGGTATCCATATGCTGATGACTACCAAATCTTTATCTCAAGCCTTGATGTCTCTTTAGAGTATTAACTGGCTATATGACATTTTCACTTGCCTTTACTTATCCTATAGGTACCTTAATTACAGATTCAAAACTGAATATATCATCTTCTCTGCCAAATCTACTCCTATTATTATTATCTCTATTTCAGGGCGTTGAACCATGGAGTCATCTAATCTTTTAAGTCAGGGTTCTTTAAGTTATGTTTGATTCTCTCCTTTCCTTAATCTCCTACTTTGATAAGACAGTATTAGTCCTATCAATATTAATTCCCAGTTGGAGTAGCTGGTTCTGTCTACCTACTTTCAAATTTTTACCCTAGTTAAAATCACCATCTTCTTTAACTTAGATATTATTATATCATTTTAAAAGTTATATTTTATCTACCAATAAGATCTAATCTCATGTGTTCTAATCTACACTCCATAACACAGCCAGAAAATTTTCTAAGACATAATTTTGTCCTGCTTCCTTACACCAATCAATTCTTTCATTTACTCTTGGTATGCTAACAAGGTTCCCTATGTGAGTCTTAACTCACTTCACATTCCACTTTGATGACACTTTGCAGAAATACTATCCAGGATTATACTGTCTATGACTTTGGTCCTTTTGCAGGTGTTCCTAAAAAGAGAAATTCTATAATTTTTTCCTCACTCTCCATACTTCACCATTCCCACATAAAATCTACCATACGACCTATATTTTCATCCATGTAAGAAAACGTCATCTCCTCACTGCCATCACTATAGTCAATATACCTCTCTATTACAGACCTTGGTTATCTGGGTCTTCCTTCCTTTTAGACTGCATATTCCTTGGGGCAAGGAAGAATGAATTATTTACCTTGGGATGCTCCAGGCACTATACAAGGTCTAGCACAAGTAGGATCTCAGTAAAAGAGTGGTTGAATAGATGAGTAAACATGTATTGCTCATTTTTCCACCTACACTTTGTTTCTTGCTTTATTCCTAAATCATTAGGGATAATTTCCTACCCCTTCCCAGTTTTTTGTTATTATTACTTTATTACTTTATTTATTTATTTATTTATTTATTTATTTACTTACTTACTTACTTACTTATTTTAGTGTTTATTTATTTTTGAGAGAGAGAACGAGAAAGATAGAAGAGACAGACAGACACGGAGGGCAAAGAGACAGGGAGACACAGAATCCAAAGCAGTCTCCAGGCTCTGAGGTGACAGCACAGAGCCCGACACAGGGCTCAAACCCACCAACAGTGACATAATGACCTGAGCCGAAGTGGGACACTTGACTGAACCACCCAGGCACCCTTCACTTCCCAGTTTTATATGCTCATATTCTAATGCTTATTCCAGACAGATTTTAGAGAAAATTACTTTGAAACTAAATCTGTAGCCTATTTGAAGAAAAGAAGGATAGGAAGAGGAAAGGATAAAATGAAGAAAGGAAAACTTCCCGGGACCTCTCATATCTTGTTCTTTACATGGCTCTGGAGGAATTCAGCTCATGGAAAGAGTAGCAACATGGAACTTTCACTCCCTCAGATTCATTACCCTGTTTTGTGTGTCCTTTCCTAGAGTGACACTCATTTCACATATATATAGTTTCATTTCACATTGCCTCACTCCTCTGAGCACTTCACCACTGTCTCTAAACTTTTTGATAGTTTTACAAGTCTCTCAAATCTCCATATACCAAAGTTGACAATTTCCTGACTGCAGTTTTCACTGATAATGCTTTATATTAAAATAGATACACTTTAGAGGAAACTGAAGTATAAGTTTAAATTTTTTTTAACATTTATTTATTTTTGAGACAGAGAGAGACAGAACATGAATGGGGGAGGGTCAGAGAGAGAGGGAGACACAGAATCTGAAACAGGCTCCAGGCTCTGAGCAGTCAGCACAGAGCCCAACGTGGGGCTCAAACCCACAGACAGTGAGATCGTGACCTGAGCTGAAGTCGGACACTTAACCGACTGAGCCACCCAGGCACCCCTGAAGTATAAATTTAGATTCATAAACTTGATTCCAAAAGTATTATATTCTTTGTGGAAATAGCATTGGTAAACATTTTAACTCTCTGTGCTGTATGCACTACTTGGATATACAATAAACTGAAAAATAAGTCAGTGGCTCCAAAGATATTTAATAAATGGTTCCAGTTTGTGAACTTCCAGATTGTTCTAGGCATGATTATGAGCATTTTGAATTTGTAAGGGATGCTGAGTGCTGAAGCCAAGGGGGAAAAGACAGAGTAGCTTCTGAGGAGAGCTGAAACTAGCCAAATCCCTTCTCCTAGCGGAGATTAAACCAACAAATCGTGTTACTTGGAATTATGGCTGGAAAGGGAAATTTCTAAGTTTTAGAGATTCAAAATCAGAAGTATATGCAGAGGAGAGGTGAATGATAAGAACTGTTAATTAAAAGGAGATTTCCAACTTGCTGCTTAAAATCAAAATTCAAGGTGTCAGAAACAATTACAAAGTGGGGAAATTAAAATCAAGAGGGACAAGTACAAGAAGAATTGGTGTCAATTTAACCTCAGATTAGGATAATTGTCTGTAGTTTGGTATCTATAGTTACCTCAAGTGTGTCAGTTATGATATTTATGAGGATAAAACATTCACACTTGAAGACAGGAGAAAAGATAAACAGAGATTTGGAGTCCCTCATTCTTGATTACTCTTCAGGCCTGGGTCATTTTTTAGGGAATAGAAAAATACAGCTAGGCCTGGAAGGAAAAGTCTGTGATTAACAATAATAAAAAATAGACTTCATACTTCTGAGGCTATTTTTTATTTTATTTATTTAAAATTTTTTAATGTTTAGAGAGAGAGAGAGAGACAGAGCATGAGCAGGGGAGGGGCAGAGAGAGAGGGAGACACAGAATCCAAAGCAGGCTCGAACCCACCAACAGTGAGATCATGACCTGAGCCAAAGTTAGATGCTTAACCGACTAAGCCACCCAGGTGCCTCTCAGGCTTTTTAGATTAAATCTTTTAACATTCTGAGAAACAGAATGCCAAAATCTTACCTGATAGAACACTAGTCCACCAAACTCATTCTTGTAGTGGCTGTTCAAAGTGACTTCAATCCAATAATGTCAACCCAGGCCACACAATTGAAGAGGAAAGATTTCATAATTTTAAATACTTTCAAGGTGTTCCAGCACCTTTCATAAAGTGTTAAAAACTTTTCTTTTTTGTGACCCTGCATAGACAGGTTTCAAGCATTACCACGTAAGAACTGACGACTATTTATATAAAGCAGCCTGGAGCCAGAAACACATGGAAACCTTAAGCAAATTGATATCAAGTAGGATTTCATTTCTTATAAAATCATAGTTTTGGGATTTGGGAAATATTAGATAATAAAGGTTTTTGAAGCAAGTTAAAACCTTTGAATTTGTGAAGAAGTGAATTTTATATAATCAGTGGGTTAAGTTTATGTACCATTTTGACAATGGGACAAAGGGGAGTTCTTAGAATAATAAGACCAAGAGACAAGTGTAGGATTAGAATGAGCCAATGCCATATGCCAAAAAGGGAATTAGCACAGAAGAAATGCAATTTCACAGGATTTGTAGAAAAGCTTTCCCATCAGCAATCAAAGGTCTACTGTGGGAGGAACTCGCTATGTCACATGCCTGTGACAGCTGCTGTAGAAGCACAGCACATTTATGGAGTTTTCCTTTAGGAAGAAAAAAGATAAAAAGCAGATTTTAAAAAGCCATACAGACAAACTATAGCCCAGAAGCTTTGGTTTGAAAGGCATCATTTCATCCCGGACAATACTGTGTAATTGGACATAACCCAGATGAAGTGTTCTGATCTCAGACCTGCCACTAATGAGTTGTACAACCTCAGACAAGTCTCTTGACAGCTCTGTGTCTCAGCATTCACATTTGTAAAAGGAGGGGGTTGAGATAGATGATTGTTGCAGTTCCTTCTCCCTCTGTGATTCAGTGAAATGCTAAAAGATCTAGTGAGAAACTTTATTTTATATTTCAAACTGCCTCTAACTCTGTACATATACAAACCAAATAAGCCATAATTTAGATAATAGAGACGCCATTTTATCATGATACTTTGTCAGCTTTAGTCCCCAAACTGTATATAAGCTAGAATGTACTTGAAAAGTAACAGGGTCTATACTGTGTTCAGCTGTCAACACGAGCTGCATATTGGTTGACAGAGCCATCTATTCTATTTTGGATGAGAAAATTTGACTGGGTCTTAAAAGAAATATATTACAAGGTCAAGAAAAGGCAGAGTACATTATTATTCTAAATATGCCTTAAAACATGGTGACAATGATACTATTTCTTCTTTTAATGTTTTTTATTTATTTTGAGGGTGGAAAGGAAGAGAGAGAGAGAGAGAGAGAAAGAGAGAGAGAGAGAGAGAGAATGAATGAATGAATATCCCAAGCAGGCTCTGCACTGTTAGCACAGAGCCCTACGCTGGGCTTGATCCCATGAACTGAACTGTGATATCAGGACCTGAGGTGAAATCAAGTCAGATACTTAAATCCACTGTGCCACCAGGTGCCCCACAATGCTATTATTTCTAACAAAATGTTTATATATGCCCTAAAACATTTCTGAAAGGGTAGCTCACATTTGCTAATTTTGGCAATTTTGCAGGACAAAGACCCATGCTTTGCTGAACTATCAGCAACAATAAAATTAAGGATGAGAAGCATTATGGGAAGAAAGAATATGGGGTAGATTCATCTTTGGTTATTCACTTACTAAATACATTGTGCCAAAAACAATGCTGTGGGAAAGTTGTCTGCCTAACAGAATGTGTTTAAAAGCATGTAGGTGCCTTAACCGAAAATAATGGAAAACAGTAGTGTAGTGAAATGAAAAATTACACACCTGTACAAGTCCCCAACCTTCATTAGCATCATTTATCAAAATAAAACACGGTAACTTCAGTTTGCCAAGAAAAATTGAGTGTTGCTTCAGTGCTTTGTTTCCCCCCCATTGAAAAATATTGGGCTACTTACAAACAATGCTTCTTTTTGTTAATGCAAAACTACACAAATCTGTATCCCTAGGAAGACAAAATGTTTCACTACGGTGAGTGGCAAACATTCCCAGATTTAGTACAAAAGCAAACACAGAGTTAACAGCCTGTCCTGCAGAAAGCCACACAAACAAGTCAGGTATGAGAAGCAGCCAAGGGTGCCTATTTCCTACTTTTATTCCATTTCCTTACATCGTGTAACGTAAAGAGCCAATTACCCAAGTGCTTTATGAAGACTATATAAGTGCCCTAATTGGATGGTCTAGTTATCTGAGGAATTCTGAGTTCACTGTTGTCTAGGTTCAGATAAAGAAAGGGAATGCAGAGTCATCATAGTAAAACCAAAAACGAATAAAAAACAATTTTATACAGACAAAAATAATAAAAACTCTCACCAACTAACTTCAGGTACCTCTGTTTAGGGAGCAGCTGGGTCACAAAACAAAACATAGAATTTGAACCAAAAAAAAAAAAAAAACCCACTTGTAACCATAAAAGAAAAGATGTGATAAGAGTGATTCCTCACAGAGTATCCAAGTAGATTTCTCTCTGTAATTCAACACGTTTCAAATGACAGGACTTGCATTGTATTCCTTAGGGCATGAATCCACCAACACGGAGATCTCATTACAGCATCACAAAATGTTTTCTGATATCCAATTCCGCCCCCTCTTTTTTTAAAGCTCCCTGGACTACCTTAAATATACCTGCTCTCCCACTGGAGTTCAGGTTTCCCTGGAGCCAGGGTAATTCTAAGAGTTACCTGATGCTCTCCTCTATGCCTCTTGCTCCCTTGACCTTACCCCTCCCTCCAGGATGCTCAGGCTGCAACTGACCATGTCAGATGCAAATTTGTTTTCCTGGGTTCCTTTCTTGTTTTACTGTCCTTAGTTGCCCCCCTCCCCAAGTCTCTTCTCTCTTTAAAAAAAAACACTTTAGGGTATCCTTTACCTCTTCTCCTCCATGCTTTTCAATTTGTTACTGACTATATGCTTTCTTTACAATCTGTGAGGAATGATGAATCAAATTTCCCCTCAACTTTGACCATACCAAACTGTAGTTCTGAATTTTAATCTGTTGATCTTTCCATTAAAAAAGAAAGCTCTAAGAATCTCAAGTTTGACAATAATTCACTTTCCAAATGCATGGTTAGGAATAAAAGATGGAAAGAAAACAACATGATACTGAATTTTTTTCAATAGTCAATTTTTTTGTCTTATTTTTAGGTGCAATTATTAGGACCAAGTATTAGTGGGCTTAAATGACTAGGAGATAAAAGATTTATTTTCCATTGTTTTGTGAGCTTTTAAAAATCTGACCCAGCTCCCAAGCAATCATTCTAATAACTGCCTGCTCTGAGAAACACAGTGTGAGGATGTTTTAAAGAGGTATTTGACCTGAACACAAAATTCCAATGCTTTCCCTAACTTTCCAGAAATATATTATTTGCATCTTTCCTTATAAGGTGTAAGTTTTCTATAGACAATACAAAATTGTATTAACTCCTCAATCACTCAATATCTCTTATAGGTAAGGAAACTACTATTCACTATTTTCCTCCATCTTTTGTCCGTCAGGTGCTTGGTTAAAAGCTTTAACATGTTCAATAATCATCACACAACCTGCAACAGAAATGCCATATCCCCATTTTCACACATGAGAAAACTAAAGCTGCAAGAGGTATATTTAGTTGCCCAAAGTCACATCAAGAGTGTGTAACAGAAAGTACTGTTAGATGGCAACTAATAAAGATCATCTTGAATCAAAGTATTTGTCAAAGACCAAGACTTTGAGTTTTAACGATGTATATCATTAAGTGTAAGAAGTATGGCTATTATTCAAAGACCTTGTCTAATTCTGCTTCCTTTCTTTTTCTATATCAACTAGATAATAGGTATATATCTTTATTCTTCTCTGTTACCAACCATATAAGTTATCTGGAGGATTCAATAATTTGTGAGACTTCCATCTTTTGGTTATGTTCAGATAGTTTCAGAGTCTTCTTTAGCTTAAGAATCAATATTATGAAAGATCCTTTTCCTCTACTGATTAAAAAGACAAATTGGATTAGATTGTTATCCACTGACGTTGGTTCAACAGTTTATGACATGTTCTCTTAAGTTAAAAGAACTACTTCAGTCTAAGAAACATTTTTTCATTTCTTCACAATTGAGGACTCTATTCCAATAATTTTATTGAGTTCAACTCACTAGCTGAATAAGGAAGAGTTTCCTTTTTTCTGGCTTCCTAATTACCATCTGACTGTTTTTCTATTCATTTATGTGCATGTTTTTGCATATGACACTTGTCCTTTGCAAATTACTTTTGCATATCACCAGGTATGAAAGAGATATGCATTCCCAAATAATTTGTACATTTTGTAAAAGTAAAAATTTACTCTTTAAAAAGGATTCTTATATAATGTAACTTATTAAATAATTGTAAAGTAATTGCTTCAAATAATTCTAAAAACACATAGTTTGGCAGAATAAACTGACTGTTAAACATCCTTGGAAAGGACTGCTACAGCAGCTATTAGTTTTGGTTTGCTTTGCTTTACAAAAGAGATGCCTTTGGAAGAAATTTAAAACAGATTTGGAAAACTATATATGAAAGTGCACACACACATATTCAATTTCTAAAATTTTAAATACAATGAGTGGAATTGATAATGAATTTTTCACTTCAAATATAAGCATTAGAGATAATGTACCCAATGCCTATTAAAATCTATAAATGCTTGCACCAAAAAGAATACAATAAATAAAAATAAACTTAACCAAAGAGGTAAAAGATCTTATTCCAAAAACTATAAAACATGGATAAAAGAAATCGACGGGGACACAAACAAATGGAAAGATATTCCATGCTCATGGACTGGAAGAATTAATATTGTTAAAATATCCATACTACCGAAAGCAATCTATAGATTCAATGGAATCCCCACCAAAATATCAATAGTTTCACAAAACTAGAACAAATAATACTAAAATCTGTATGGAACCACAAAAGACCCTGAACAGCCAAAGTAATCCTAAGAAAGAACAAAGCTGGAGGTATCACAATCCCAGATTTCAAGATATATTACAAAGCTATAGTAATCAAAATTGTATGTTCCTGCACAAAAATAAACATACAGATCAATGGGACATAATTAAAACCCCCAAACTAAATCCATGATTATATGGTCAGTGAATCTATGACAAAGGAGGCAAGAATATACAATGGGAAAAAGACAGTCTTTTCAATAAATGGTGCTGGGAAAAACGTACATCTACATGCAAAGAATGAAACTGGACCACTTTCCTACAGAACACACAAAATTCATCTCAAAACGGATTAATGATCTAATGTGGGACCTGACACCATAAGAATTCTGGATTCTAGATATGTCTCCTGAAGCAAGGGAAACAAAAGCAAAAGTAACTATTGGGACAACATTAAAACAAAACGCTTCTGCACAGCAAATAAAACCATCAACAAAATAAAACAAACAAAAAAATAACCTACTGAATGGAGGACATTTGCAAATGATATTTAAGAAAATTATGGAATTCACACAAACAAATCGATTAAAAAATGTGCAGAGGACCTGAAGACATACAGATGGCCAAGAGACACATGCAAAGATGCTTAACATCAGTCATCAGGGAAATGCAAATCAAAACTACAATGAGATATCACTTCACACCTGTCAGAATGCTAAAATCAAAATGACAAGAAATAACAAGTGTTGGCAAGAATGTGGACAAAGCTGAACCCTAGTGCACTGTTGGTAGGAATGTAAATTTATATAGCCACTGTGGAAAACAGTATTCATCTTCCTCAAAAATTTAAAAATGGAAATACCATATGATACAATAATTCTACTATTGGGTATTTACCCAAAGAAAATGAAAACATTAATCTGAAAGATATATGTACCCCTATGTTTATTGTAGCATTATTTACAACAGCTAAGATATAGAAGCAACCTAAGTGAGCATCAATAGAAGAGATGAAGAAAATATGTGTACACACACACACAAACACACACACACGCACAGGAATACTATAGGGTCATAAAAAATAATAAGATTGTGTCATTTGAATGAACATTATAGACCTAGAGGGTATAATGCTAAGTAAAAAAGTCAGACTGGAGAAACACAACATTAGGATTCCACTCATAATTGGAATGTAAAACAAAATTAATACACAAAAAGCAGAATTGCACATATAAACACAAAGAACAAACTGATGGTTGCCACAGGGAAGGCAAGTTGGGGGCTGGGCAAAATGAGTGAAGGGAGAGGGAGATACAGCCTTCCAGTTATGGAATAAGTAAGTCACAGGAAGAAAAGACACAGCATAAGAAATACAGTCAATGATACTGTAATAGTATGAATATAGCATAACATAACATAACATAACATAACCTTGTCAAATCACTAAATTGTACACCTGAAACTAATGTTGCAATGTGTGTCAACTATACTAAAAAAAATATCTAAAAATGTTATTTATAATAGTTATATTGAAAGTCTAGGGTAATTTTTAAATTTTTTGGTTTAAGTAATATTGAGTTCTGAATTGAAATTCATATTTCCTTTTCATAGAAATATATAGCTCTTGTTCCTTGGCTGTTTCTGAGGTCAGAACAAGTGAACTAAGAGTTAGTGCAATGAAATTTAGCATTGAAATAAAAGGCAAAGTAAAAAAAAAATGGAAATTGCCATCATTACATTATGTTCAATTAAGCAAGGCAATTTAGTTGAACATATATATTTCTATTAATTATAATACTTTTAGAGACCACGACCTTGAGCATTTTAACAGTTCTAAATTTTGCAGATATTTTGGTATAGATCATTGTAACATAGACCCATTTATTTGAAGTAATTCCAGTCTTTTATTCACAAAGAAATCAAATAAATTTTTGTTTAACTTTTTCTTGGGAAATTGGTATCATTTTAACTCTGCTATGGGAATGGAAAGACCTACAGAGACAGACAACTACTCTTTTGTTTTTAAATATCATTTTGTATTTTTCCCTGGAAGAGCTGACCATTTCCCACAAATGTATTTTAAATGTTTAAAATATTTATTTGGAAAAGGCTATAAAGATGACACCAAAAATTTCAGCAAAAATGTTAACTTTTTTTTGTAGTTTGAGAAAATGTGTATTTTAAAATCTGAATTTTTAAAGTAGATATAACAGACAATTTAAGTAACAACCTTCATGTTTTTCCTTTTTAACACAGGTGAGGGGTATTTATTGGCATTGAATTACAAAATGTTAACTTCATTAAAAATGCGATTACCTCTTTGGTCAGATTTATTCCAAGGTACTTTATGATTTTTGGTGCAATTGTAAATGGGATCAATTCTTTGATTTCTCTTTCTGTTGCTTCATTATTGGTGTATAGGAATGCAACCAATTTCTGTGCATTGATTTTGTATCCTGTGACTTTGCTGAATTCATTAAGAGGTGAAAAATCTATACACTGAAAACTATAGAAAGTTTATGAAGGAAATTGAGGAAGGCACACAAAAAATGAAAAAAAAATATTTCATGCTCCTGGATTGGAAGAACAAATATTGTTAAAATGTTGATACTACCCAAAGCAATCTACATATTCAATGCAATCCCTATCAAAATAACACCAGCATTCTTCACAGAGCTAGAACAAACAATCCTAAAATTTGTATGGAAACAGAAAAGACCCCAAATAGCCAAAGAAATCTTGAAAAAGAAAACCAACGCAGGAGGCATCACAATCCTGGATTTCAAGCTGTATTACAAACCTGTAATCATCAAGACAGTATGGTACTGGCACAAAAACAGACACTCAGATCAATGGAACAGAATAGAGAACCTAGAAAGAGACCCACAAATGTATGGCGAACTAATCTTTGACAAAGCAGGAAAGAATGAATATTCAATGGAATAAAGACAGTCTCTTCAGCAAGTGGTGCTGGGAAAACTGGACAGCGATATGCAGACAAATGAACCTGGACCTCTTCTTACAACATACACAAAAACAAATTCAAAATTGGTGAAAGAGCTAAACACAAGACAGGAAACCATCAAATCCTAGAGGAGAAAGCAGGCAAAAAACTTCTTTGACCTCGGCCACAGAAACTTCTTACTCAACACGTCTCCAGAGGCAAGGGAAACAAAAGCAAAAATGAACTACTGGGACCTCATCAAAATAAAAAGCTTCTGTACAGCAAAGGAAACAATCAGAAAAACTAAAAGGCAACTGATGGAATGGGAGGAGATATTTGCAAATGACATATCAGATAAAGGGTTAGTATCCAAAATCTATAAAGAACTTATCAAACTCAACACCCAAAAAACAAACAATCCCATGAAGAAATGGGCAAAAGACATGCATTGGAACTTCTCCAAAGAAGACATCCAGATGGCAAACAGACACATGAAAACATGCTCAACATCACTCATCATCAGGGAAATACAAATCAAAACCACAATGAGATATCACACCTCACACCTGTCAGAATGACTAACATTAACAATTCAGGCAACAACAGATGTTGGCGAGGATGCGGAGAAAGGGGATCTCTTTTGCACTGCTGGTGGGAATGCAAACTGGTGTAGCCACTCTGGAAAACAGTATGAGGGTTCCCCCCCCAAATTAAAAACTACCCTACGACCCAGCAATTGCACTACTAGGCATTTATCCAAAGGATACAGGTGTGCTGTTTTGAAGGGACACATGCACCCCCATGTTTATAGCAGCACTATTGACAATAGCCAAGGTATGGAAAGAGCCCAAGTGTCCATCGATGGATGAATGGATAAGGAATATGTGGTATATATATATATATATATATATATATATATATATATATACATACACATACACACACACACACATACATACAACGGAGTATTACTCGGCAATCAAAAAGAATGAAATCTTGCAGGGGCGCCTGGGTGGCGCAGTCGGTTGGGCGTCCGACTTCAGCCAGGTCACGATCTCGCGGTCCGTGAGTTCGAGCCCCGCATCAGGCTCTGGGCTGATGGCTCGGAGCCTGGAGCCTGTTTCCGATTCTGTGTCTCCCTCTCTCTCTGCCCCTCCCCCGTTCATGCTCTGTCTCTCTCTGTCCCAAAAATAAATAAACGTTGGAAAAAAAAATTAAAAAAAAAAAAGAATGAAATCTTGCCATTTGCAACTACGTGGATGGAGCTAGAGGGTATTATGCTAAGCAAAACTAGTCAGAGAAAGACAAAAATCATATGACTTCACTCATATGAGGACTTTAAGATACAAAACAGATGAACATAAGGGAAAAGAAGCAAAAATAATATAAAAACAGGGAGGGGGGACAAAACATCAGAGACTCTTAAATAGGGAGAACAGGGTTACTGGAGGGGTTGTGGGTGGGGGATGGGCTAAATGGGTAGGAGGCATTAAGGAATCTACTCCTGAAATCATTGTTGTACTTTATGCTAACTTGGATTTAAATTTTAAAAATTAATTAAAAATAAATAAATAAATGAAAAAGGAAAAATAATTAACGTAAGTTCTGCCAGACATTTTCAGGACATATATAATAGGTCTTTGTATGATGCTGCCATTTTTTTTCAAAAATAAAAGCATGTTTTTAGGTAATGATATATAATGGACATTTTGTATGTGTGTGTAAAAAAATAAATTTTTTAACTGCAATTAAAAAAACGTGAAACAAAAAATAAAATAAAGGTACATTATAACTTTAAATTTATTTATTTAAATTTTATTTAAATAAAATACAGGTACAATAGACAATAAATGTCTATTGACATTTTGGATGTATGGCTCATATAAGCAAAAATTTTAAATTTTTCTTTGCGAATTTTTAAAAAGCTGTAATAATTTTTAACCATTTTAGTAGTTTCTCTTACTATTTTCATAATTACATAGAAATTACATAGAAATATTACATATTTCTCTTGGAGTTTTAGACATATAATTACATTATATGAAAATAATAACTTTTCTACCTTTGTATATTTATAGTATTTTTTCTCACATTTATTGCATTGCCTAATATTTATAGTCTAGGTAATTTTAATTTTCATGAGAAATCTTTGGTCCTGATTTTAATAAGAATAATTGATATTTTTACTCTTAACAATGTACTGGTATTTGTTTCAGGAAATCTGTAACCATAATCCTAAATCTCACCCTAAACCTGATACTAATTCTTAGCTTAAACTTCAATTATGTTCAGAAGCTTTCTATCTAATTCTAGTTTTGCAAGAGCTTCTTATTTGTTTTTAAATGAGGAGTACATCTTATGTATTATCTTGAAAAATTTTTTTAATTAAAAAATTTTTGGAGAATTTGTAAGTCATTTAATTTCAGTTCACTCTCACCTTTGAGAGAACAGCTATATCTGGACCTTCCATTTATCCAACCTTAGAATGAATTCTCCTTGACACTTTTCTACTTTTCATGAGCCCTGTTTCTTTCAATGTACACTGATTTTATTCCACTGAGAAACAACTTATAAAAGTGGATAGGTTCCCAGACTAGGTGACAGAATACTACTTTGCCAGTGATTCAATGATGTAACTAAACTAGATTACTAATAGTATGATTTCAGCTCTTTACTGTAGTTAGAACTCATAAATTTAAGCTCTAGACAGATCCCAGCTGTTTTCTTGGCACATGTGAGTGTTAGCAATATGGAGGGTCAATAGATTTCTAACATTTCTTAGATCTCAGCAGGATTTAAAATTAATAATGCCTGTTTTCTAACCAGTCACCAAAGCTATAGCTGTCCAGCCTGCCAAGCGGGCCTATGTCATTCCTGGTCCCATGGGTCTGAGCGCTTCCCTAATGCTTTCAGCATACTGATATACTACAGAATCTGTCCATCTGCCAACACTTCTCATCAACACTGCCCTCATCCTTGCCACTATCAACTCTAGCTTAGACAAATGCTACTGTATTTCCACTCTTGACCTTTTAATATCCCTTCTATCCATTTCCGTACAGTAACCTGAAGAATATCAATAAAACATACGTCGGATCACATCACTTCCCCTCTCAAACTTCAAATGGTTTTTACTTGCTTAGAGGATGAAATGTAACATTTTACTATGTTCTACAAGGTCCTTTAGGACTGACCTACCTTACTATCCTTGCTTCATAAAACTCTTATTCACAACACTGGAGCCTGTCTGCACTTCCTTGGTTCCTGACAACCTTGCCAGCCTTTTTCTAACTCAGGAGCTGCTGAACCTGCTATTCTCTTCACGTGGGAGGCCCTTTTCCCCACTCACTGTCTAGATAATTCCATCTCTAGGTCTCAGTTGCAATGACACTTTCTTAAAGAAACCTTCCCTCATACCTTAAGCTAAATTCCTACCACCTACTATAGTATCTCTGAGCACACAATTATTTTCTCTTCCTATTACATATAATTGCATATTTCTTTTTTTTATATATATATGAAATTTATTGACAAATTGGTTTCCATACAACACCCAGTGCTCATCCCAAAAGGTGCCCTCTTCAATACCCATCACCCACCCTCCCCTCCCTCCCACCCCCCATCAACCCTCAGTTGTTCTCAGTTTTTAACAGTCTCTTATGCTTTGGCTCTCTCCCACTCTAACCTCTTTTTTTTTTTTTTCCTTCCCCTTCCCCATGGGTTCCCGTTAAGTCTCTCAGGATCCACATAAGAGTGAAAACATATGGTATCTGTCTTTCTCTGTATGGCTTATTTCACTTAGCATTACACTCTCCAGTTCCATCCACGTTGCTACAAAAGGCCATATTTCATTTTTTCTCATTGCCACGTAGTATTCCATTGTGTATATATACCACAATTTCTTTATCCATTCATCAGTTGATGGACATTTAGGCTCTTTCCATAATGTGGCTATTGTTGAGAGTGCTGCTATGAACATTGGGGTACAAGTGCCCCTATGCATCAGTACTCCTGTATCCCTTGGATAAATTCCTAGCAGTGCTATTGCTGGGTCATAGGGTAGGTCTATTTTTAATTTTCTGAGGAACCTCCACACTGCTTTCCAGAGCGGCTGCACCAATTTGCATTCCCACCAACAGTGCAAGAGGGTTCCCGTTTCTCCACATCCTCTCCAGCATCTATAGTCTCCTGATTTGTTCATTTTGGCCACTCTGACTGGCGTGAGGTGATACCTGAGTGTGGTTTTGATTTGTATTTCCCTGATAAGGAGCGACGCTGAGCATCTTTTCATGTGCCTGTTGGCCATCTGGATGTCTTCTTTAGAGAAGTGTCTATTCATGTTTTCTGCCCATTTCTTCACTGGGTTATTTGTTTTTCGGGTGTGGAGTTTGGTGAGCTCTTTATAGATTTTGGATACTAGCCCTTTGTCCGATATGTCATTTGCAAATATCTTTTCCCATTCCGTTGGTTGCCTTTTAGTTTTGTTGGTTGTTTCCTTTGCTGTGCAGAAGCTTTTTATCTTCATAAGGTCCCAGTAATTCACTTTTGCTTTTAATTCCCTTGCCTTTGGGGATGTGTCGAGTAAGAGATTGCTACGGCTGAGGTCAGAGAGGTCTTTTCCTGCTTTCTCCTCTAAGGTTCTGATGGTTTCCTGTCTCACATTTAGGTCCTTTATCCATTTTGAGTTTATTTTTGTGAATGGTGTGAGAAAGTGGTCTAGTTTCAACCTTCTGCATGTTGCTGTCCAGTTCTCCCAGCACCATTTGTTAAAGAGGCTGTCTTTTTTCCATTGGATGTTCTCTCCTGCTTTGTCAAAGATGAGTTGGCCATATGTTTGTGGGTCTAGTTCTGGGGTTTCTATTCTATTCCATTGGTCTGTGTGTCTGTTTTTGTGCCAATACCATGCTGTCTTGATGATTACACGTTTGTAGTAGAGGCTAAAGTCTGGGATTGTGATGCCTCCTGCTTTGGTCTTCTTCTTCAAAATTCCTTTGGCTATTCGGGGCCTTTTGTGGTTCCATATGAATTTTAGGATTGCTTGTTCTAATTTCGAGAAGAATGCTGGTGCAATTTTGATTGGGATTGCATTGAATGTGTAGATAGCTTTGGGTAGTATTGACATTTTGACAATATTTATTTTTCCAATCCATGAGCAGGGAATGTCTTTCCATTTCTTTAAATCTTCTTCAATTACCTTCATAAGCTTTCTATAGTTTTCAGCATACAGATCCTTTACATCTTTGGTTAGATTTATTCCTAGGTATTTTATGCTTCTTGGTGCAATTGTGAATGGGATCAGTTTCTTTATTTGTCTTTCTGTTGCTTCATTGTTAGTGTATAAGAATGCAACTGATTTCTGTACATTGATTTTGTATCCTGCAACTTTGCTGAATTCATGTATCAATTCTAGCAGACTTTTGGGGGAGTCTATCGGATTTTCCATGTATAATATCATGTCATCTGCAAAAAGCGAAAGCTTGACTTCATCTTTGCCAATTTTGATGCCTTTGATTTCCTTTTGTTGTCTGATTGCTGATGCTAGAACTTCCAGCACTATGTTAAACAACAGCGGTGAGAGTGGGCATCCCTGTCGTGTTCCTGATCTCAGGGAAAAAGCTCTCAGTTTTTCCCCGTTGAGGATGATGTTAGCTGTGGGCTTTTCATAAATGGCTTTTATGATCTTTAAGTATGTTCCTTCTATCCCGACTTTCTCAAGGGTTTTTATTAAGAAAGGGTGCTGGATTTTGTCAAAGGCCTTTTCTGCATCGATTGACAGGATCATATGGTTCTTCTCTTTTTTTTTTGTTAATGTGATGTATCACGTTGATTGATTTGCGAATGTTGAACCAGCCCTGCATCCCAGGAATGAATCCCACTTGATCATGGTGAATAATTCTTTTTATATGCTGTTGAATTCGATTTGCTAGTATCTTATTGAGAATTTTTGCATCCATATTCATCAGGGATATTGGCCTGTAGTTCTCTTTTTTTACTGGGTCTCTGTCTGGTTTAGGAATCAAAGTAATACTGGCTTCATAGAATGAGTCTGGAAGTTTTCCTTCCCTTTCTATTTCTTGGAATAGCTTGAGAAGGATAGGTACTATCTCTGCTTTAAACGTCTGGTAGAACTCCCCTGGGAAGCCATCTGGTCCTGGACTCTTATTTGTTGGGAGATTTTTGATAACCGATTCAATTTCTTCACTGGTTATGGGTCTGTTCAAGCTTTCTATTTCCTCCTGATTGAGTTTTGGAAGAGTGTGGGTGTTCAGGAATTTGTCCATTTCTTCCAGGTTGTCCAATTTGTTGGCATATAATTTTTCATAGTATTCCCTGATAATTGTTTGTATCTCTGAGGGATTGGTTGTAATAATTCCATTTTCATTCATGATTTTATCTATTTGGGTCATCTCCCTTTTCTTTTTGAGAAGCCTGGCTAGAGGTTTGTCAATTTTGTTTATTTTTTCAAAAAACCAACTCTTGGTTTCGTTGATCTGCTCTACAGTTTTTTTAGATTCTGTATTGTTTATTTCTGCTCTGATCTTTATTATTTCTCTTCTTCTGCTGGGTTTAGGCTGCCTTTGCTGTTTTGCTTCTATTTCCTTTAGGTGTGCTGTTAGATTTTGTATTTGGGATTTTTCTTGTTTCTTGAGATAGGCCTGGATTGCAATGTATTTTCCTCTCAGGACTGCCTTCGCTGCGTCCCAAAGCGTTTGGATTGTTGTATTTTCATTTTCGTTTGTTTCCATATATTTTTTCATTTCTTCTCTAATTGCCTGGTTGACCCACTCATTCGTTAGTAGGGTGTTCTTTAACCTCCATGCTTTTGGGGGCTTTCCAGACTTTTTCCTGTGGTTGATTTCAAGCTTCATAGCATTGTGGTCTGAAAGTATGCATGGTATAATTTCAATTCTTGTAAACTTATGAAGGGCTGTTTTGTGACCCAGTATATGATCTATCTTGGAGAATGTTCCATGTGCACTCGAGAAGAAAGTATATTCTGTTGCTTTGGGATGCAGAGTTCTAAATATATCTGTCAAGTCCATCGGATCCAATGTCTCATTCAGGGCCCTTGTTTCTTTATTGACCGTGTGTCTAGATGATCTATCCATTTCTGTAAGTGGGGTGTTAAAGTCCCCTGCAATTACCACATTCTTATCAATAAGGTTGCTTCTGTTTATGAGTAATTGTTTTATATATTTGGGGGCTCCGGTATTCGGCGCATAGACATTTATAATTGTTAGCTCTTCCTGATGGATAGACCCTGTAACTATTATATAATGTCCTTCTTCATCTCTTGTTACAGCCTTTAATTTAAAGTCTAGTTTATCTCATATAAGTATGGCTACTCCAGCTTTCTTTTGGCTTCCAGTAGCATGATAAATAGTTCTCCATCCCCTCACTCTCAATCTAAAGGTGTCCTCAGGTCTAAAATGAGTCTCTTGTAGACAGCAAATAGATGGGTCTTGTTTTTTTATCCATTCTGATACCCTATGTCTTTTGGTTGGCGCATTTAATCCATTTACATTCAGTGTTATTATAGAAAGATACGGGTTTAGAGTCATTGTGATGTCTGTATGTTTTATGCTTGTAGTGATGTCTCTGGTACTTTGTCTCACAGGGTCCCCCTTAGGATCTCTTGTAGGGCTGGTTTAATGGTGACAAATTCCTTCAGTTTTTGTTTGTTTGGGAAGACCTTTATCTCTCCTTCTATTCTAAATGACAGACTTGCTGGATAAAGGATTCTCAGCTGCATATTTTTGCTGTCTAGCACACTGAAAATCTCGTGCCAATTCTTTCTGGCCTGCCAAGTTTCAAAAGAGAGATCAGTCACGAGTCTTATAGGTCTCCCTTTATATGTGAGGGCACGTTTACCCCTTGCTGCTTTCAGAATTTTCTCTTTATCCTTGTATTTTGCCAGTTTCACTATGATATGGCGTGCAGAAGATCGATTCAAGTTACGTCTGAAGGGAGTTCTCTGTGCCTCTTGGATTTCAATGCCTTTTTCCTTCCCCAGTTCAGGGAAGTTCTCAGCTATTATTTCTTCAAGTACCCCTTCAGCACCTTTCCCTCTCTCTTCCTCCTCTGGGATACCAATTATGCGTATATTATTTCTTTTTAGTGTATCACTTAGTTCTCTAATTTTCCCCCCATACTCCTGGATTTTTTTATCTCTCTTTTTCTCAGCTTCCTCTTTTTCCATAACTTTATCTTCTAGTTCACCTATTCTCTCCTCTGCCTCTTCCATCCGAGCCGTGGTGGTTTGCATTTTGTTTTGCATTTCCTTTAAAGCGTTTTTCAGCTCCTCGTGACTGTTCCTTAGTCCCTTGATCTCTGTAGCAAGAGATTCTCTGCTGTCCTGTATACTGTTTTCCAGCCCAGCGATTAATTTTATGACTATTATTCTAAATTCACTTTCTGTTATATTATTTAAATCCTTTTTGATCAGCTCATTAGCTGTTGTTATTTCCTGGAGATTCTTCTGAGGGGAATTCTTCCGCTTGGTCATTTTGGATAGTCCCTGGTGTGGTGAGGGCCTGCAGGGCACTTCCCCTGTGCTGTGGTGTATAACTGGAGTTGGTGGGCGGGGCCGCAGTCAGTCCTGATGTCTGCCCCCAGCCCACCGCTGGGGCCACAGTCAGACTGGTGTGTGCCTTCTCTTCCCCTCTCCTAGGGGCGGGATTCCCTGTGGGGTGGTGTGGCCCGTCTGGGCTACTTGCACACTGCCAGGCTTGTGGTGCTGGGGATCTGGCGTATTAGCTGGGGTGGGTAGGCAAGGTGCACGGCGGCAGGGGGGGCAGGCTTAGCTCACTTCTCCTTAGGTGATCCACTTCAGGAGGGGCCCTGTGGCAGCCGGAGGGAGTCAGATCCACTGCCGGAAGTTTGGCTCCGCAGAAGCACAGAGTTGGGTGTTTGCGCGGAGCGAGCAATTTCCCTGGCAGGAACCGGTTCCCTTTGGGATTTTGGCTGGGGGATGGGCGGGGGAGATGGTGCTGGCGAGCGCCTTTGTTCCCCGCCAAAGTGAGCTCTGTTGTCCGGGGGCTCCGCAGCTCACCCTCCCTTTGTCCTCCAGCCTTCCCCCTTTCCGAGCAGAGCTGTTAACTTATGACCTCCCAGACGCTAAGTCGCACTTGCTGTCGGAACACAGTCCGTCAGGCCCCTCCGCTTTTGCAAGCCAGACTCGGGGGCTCTGCTTGGCCGGGGAGCCGCCCCTCCGCCCCGGCTCCCTCCCGCCAGTCCGTGGAGCGCGCACCGCCTCGCCGCCCTTCCTACCCTCTTCCGTGGGCCTCTCGTCTGCACTTGGGTCCGGCGACTCCGTTCTGCTAATCCTCTGGCGGTTCTGGGTTATTTAGGCAGGTGTAGGTGGAATCTAAGTGATCAGCAGGACGCGCGGTGAGCCCAGCGTCCTCCTATGCCGCCATCTTCCTGTCTCTCATAATTGCATATTTCTAATAATTCCCTTCTATAAAATCATATGTGTTCTTTTTCTTCTCTCTGTATTTACAGGATCTATGCACACAAAGGTATGGTATTCAATATATATTATCAAAATTAGTGAATAATAAGTAAATTAATAGATTAAATAAATATGTTTCATTAGACCAAAACATTTGTCTATTGTCTCTATTTGACAACTCTTTTTAGTCATCATCCACAAAAGGTGTGTGCCATATTAAACACCTTACACCGTTTTACTTCCCCATTCCCTACCCTGCTCTTTGTCTCAAATCCAGTCCCAAAGAAAATTTACTCTTAGCTTACTACTTTGGACTCCCGACCATATTTGAGACAACACTGCCACACATCCACCAGCCTTTTAAGTTCATGGTCTACTGAATTTCTCACATCTGCCTTTACCTCCATTCAACCAAGATCCAGAGATACCTACTTAACAATGACTTTTGTTACCAGCCTATATTTTGAGTACCTATTATTATATTAATGATCTCTGTCTTGCTTCCCTCAGTAATTCTTCATATCCTTTTATAGATACCCTACTCTACATAGCAGTTAAAGTGTTAAAAAAATTCTTACATGTATAATATCATGGAGTTTTTAAAGGTAGTGAAGTATTTTACCCAGTGTTTCCACCTCTAAAATGTATGGCAGCTATGTCATCCTGAGGAGATAATCATTCCTTCAAATTTAAAATGTTCTCGTTTAGTGATCCAATTAGAAAATCCTAATGACATACCAGGACCTGTACACAGAAGACTAACGTTAGTAAGAGGAACAAAATGTAAAACACTGAATTTTACCTGGTCTTCATAAAAAGAATTAGCAAGAATAAAATTTAGGAAACAGGTAGGGCTTGGAAAGTAGGCTGTGTATTCTTGACACTATATGAATTGATTTTTTTCCCTCTACAGGACTTTTCTCTTTGAAAATGATGACATAGATCATGCTTAGAATAGACCACATAATCCAGATTTTACCGAGTCAGCCACAAAGCCAGACAAAAGCATTTACCTTGCTTAAAAATCACTAACTCCTTTCTTTCTTTTCAATCAACTTCTAGGATGAAAATGTTATATTTTAATTTAAATGAATACAGAGAACCATCTGCTATAGAGGATCTAGGTGACTCACTGGTCCAGACACCTGGCACATCAAGAGAAAATAGGAGAATAGATTCAATGACAATAGTCCAATCCACATCAAATCTTTCCTAAATTATATACGATGCCATATTCTAAACAAATTTCAGTAATTATTTCTTTCTTCACAGGTTTACCCAGATAAGCATTTATAACTTTCTTTGGTCCCTATGTATTTTCTCAGGAATCTATTGTCTCATGCAGATCTCATTCTCCCTGTTTCCTAATATACTTTGATCAGCTGATACATAATACATAACAGATGGACATTACATATATTAAGACACATATATGTTATATATACACATTATTTTAAAATACAATGTACAGAAAAAATTCAGGATTTCTAATCTTTTAACAGTTCCTTTGTTACCTTTCTGTTACGTTTGAAAAACTACATCAACATCTTTATGAACATATATTCCTGTTATAAAAGCTATAAATCAGAAGTAGCTGAGATAATCTAGAATAATCATAGAGTATAAATCTATGGTATGTAGATCAACAATAATCTAGAATTACAGTATACTCTTAAAGTAAGTAAGTTCAACATCTGTGTATATGACAATTAACTCTTGGTTCTGAAGGTGACATTGACGACTCTTGAAACATACATTTGAATTACATGCACTCTGAGGGCAGGGAGCAGTGGCAGGTCTCTCAGTTGGTAACTGATACAAGCGGACCTTATAACATATGCATTTCCACAGGACTTGTTCTCTACTTGCGTATCTAGTGAACTCTAGTGAAGTGATAAGTCTTTGTCTCTTGGTGAGAGACAGTCCTTAAGAAAAATTGGTCAGTAGTGCTACTTGTGGAAATGAGAGAGCAAAGAGGCTTAAAGTAGTGATTGTTCTTACCAGAAAATGGAAATTTGGAAGAAAGCTAAGAATACAATTTTAAATTTGTGACTTAAATGTAATTCAATCTTTTTAATTTTTCTTGAACATCAATTCCATGCCATGGACTGTTCAAGTTAAAAGAGATATAATGATGACCAAAATGGACTTGTAAGCTGACCACATGGAGCATAGAGTGTAGCAATGAACTGTATGCTTTAAAATGGTGTGTGTGAATGTGTGTGTATGTGTGTGTGTGTGTGTGTATGTATGTATATGCACATTTACATAGATACAGACATTACTTATTTCAACAGGGCATCATTTGTACAACTTTTACTATTTTTCATATACTTTCTAACACTTGATAAATCTAATTTGTTTAATCCTTCTTCAATATTACAAGGTAGGTTCTATCTTCATATTCATTTTCCAGATAAAGAAAATGAACAGTATGGCTGTGCAACTTGCTAAAGATCATATAATAAGTGGTAAAGCCACGCTGTGAATCTTAGCAATCGGGCTTTAACCATTTCCTCTTCCCTCTCAGAAAAATGAGAAAAGGCTAGAAGTGGAAATGTTTAAAGCCATGGCTCCAAACATGGAGAGCAAAAGGGTTAGATAAAATGGAAAAGATAATTAACTATTTTCATAAAGATATGAAAAAGAAAAAATGTTATTCAATTGAATACTGATACACATAAAATTTTTTACTATGAAACTGGGGGAAAGGCAGTAGTTCTGTAACTGATTAGCTTTATGGTAAATAAAGTTTTCTCTGAAAATGTTAAGAACAAATTTTATAAGTTAAAGTTACAGATTGGATCACTTCTGTTGACCATGTTATTACAGAAATGTTTCTTCTCAAGCTGAACAAGACTATGGAGGAGAACATTTATAAGCTGAAGAATGTATATAGAACAGACAACATAGGCTTTTGATGGAAGAAAATGACTTCATAAACCTGCATTTCCAAAGAAGAGGAAACATGAAACATGAGCAAGCAGGAGCTGATTGGCTATCCTACTTCATGGCAATGCTGCACAATCAGTGATTGAGCCTGGCTGCCTCTGTTTTTATAAACCCTACAAAGGAAGAAGAAAAAGAACCTCTGACATAAATGTTAGCTATTTAATAAATGTTTGGGTCATGGTTCAACTCTTTATGGAGTTGCATAACCCCCTTGAGAAAACAAATCTTTTCTTCCCCAGAAACTTGGATCATCATGAAGAACATCTTGGACCTTACACAAAGTCTGCTGTTTTTGTATCTGAATATTCATTTTATATAACTTTCTTTGATATTATTGTATCCCTCATCTTTCCAATGATGGTATAATAAATTATTTCACAGTATATGAGACATGTTGTATATTTACTTAAACAGAAAAATCAGAAAGATGAACATAATATGAGCTCATGCTATAGAGAGTAAAAATTTGATGACTGTGCAATGACCACTAACATGAAAATAAGAGCAAAACGTCAGAAATGGCGAATAATTCCATTAAGAGCACTCAACAGGGGCGTCTGGGTGGCTCAGTTGGTTGAGTGTCCGACTTCGGCTCAGGTCATGATCTCACGGTTCGTGGGTTCGAGCCCTGCATCAGGCTCTGTGCTGACAGCTCAGAGCCTGGAGCCTGTTTCAGATTCTGTGTCTCCCTCTCTCTCTGCCCCTCCCCCACTCATGCTCTGTCTCCCTCTGTCTCAAAAATAAATAAACATTAAAAAAAAATTTAAAAAGAGCACTCAAGAAGGAGGAAATTGTGAATCTCTTCCAGATGACTTATTTCCACAGAAAACAAAGTGAAGCTTATTGTGTTTCACAGAAAATAGGTGGCTAACATGGCCAAATTGAGGTGGAAAGCCTGCTTGATGAGATTTACAGCAATAATATAGCTCCCATTTATTGGTTTATATTTGTGTATCAGTCAGGGATTAGCCAGAGCAATAAAAGCTATTCTACATATTTTGACCAAAAGTTGTCACTACAAATTTTTAATTGAAGTATAATGTGCATCTGAAAGATATACATAGCATAGTTTTATAGTTCAATGAATTTTTTTAGTATAAACTTACCCATGTCACAAGACCCAGATTTAAAAATAGAACATTATCAGTACATCAAAAGCCCACACCATGCTCTATTTCTGTCACTTCTTTACCTAAGGATATCTATATAAGATTTCTAGAGTAATTGGAAGAGTTGAGAAACAAAGGTCATTGAGGCCACTTCTAGCCTTCAGGAAATCTGTAAATATAGAGAACAGAGGGATGTCACCATAAATAACCTCAGCTTTTTGCAGTGCTAAATTGGGTGCCTTGAAACGAAATCTGGTGTGCCACTTGCCATTGTCCAAACCTCTACCAACAGTTGCCACAAGAAAATAATGGCTTCTTTTCTGCCTTCCAAATATTTTGACACTGACTTTCACTGGCTGAAAATTTCTTCAAGAGAATCTTAGAAGTGTAATATTGACAGCAATTGCTGTGGCTGATAGAAAATCTTAGAAAGGTAGAGATGGTACTGAACATGAACTGAAAATTTCTGATCTAGTTTGTTCTTCCAGTTTACCTTCTGAGCTTCCATACACACACTTCTGTGTGTATCTAAATTACCACATCACAACATGGTGCAATCATTCATCCTACAAATGGGGATAAAAAATGGGAAAAAGAACTTTCATAAATAATTTCATCCATTTTTAGCTGGTACTTATTTCTTGATCAGTCACCATCATCCAATGATATCATGTAACTTAAATACCAATATAACACCTTTTATAAACTATTGAAGGAAAGAAGGAGAGAGATGATAGATAGATGATCAGTGATAGATATATATGTTTAGCTGCTGCAGCTCTTGTTTTTGTAAATAACCAATGCCACTATAAACACCTTACAAATGGTTTCCTTCTTCCACGACCCCTTCTATGTCATTTCCCTCAGTAAGAATACAGCTAATTAATGATCCTCACTTATTGGGTGAACAAAATCTTCATTCATCAAGGTCTGAGATGTCTGTGCCTCTCTTGTATGAGATTGCTATAGTTATCCACTAAAAATTCTACTAGAAATAGGTGTCTGAAAGAATCCCCTGATTCTAGACATACTCTTCCTTGTCCCTGTTGTATGGCAGGAACCATATTTCCCCTTGATGGTTGGGATTCATCATCGCAGGCAGTACACTGGTCTCTTTGCTATTTGTTCAGAATCAGAAGGTGCTTAATGTGGCTAGATGGAAGCCTCAATTTCCAATTCAACTTGGTGATAGCTGTCTCTCCCATAAAAGCACAGCTCACTTGGAAACTAAATTTCACAACCAACCAAATCCAAAGAGGTATATATACAAAAACCACAAATTATCCTTTTTACTTCCCCACTGTGTCCAAGACACATGCTTTCTTCTGGCCATGGGATAAATGTCTTCATATGTTTATCAGGGCATATATTAAAAGTCACCAGCACCACCACACAAGCCTTAAGGTTTTGTCATTGCTCAGCTTTGTCATAAGTGAATATACAGTAACCATTTCACCATTCCTCAGGTTCTATTGTTTCTGCATGATGAGTATATGGTAAGATCAATGAATCCCATGGCTGTGAGTACCTTACTTATCTCACTTATTTTGCTTTTCAAATTATAACCAATCTAAATCAAAGTCATAGCAAATTATTTTGAAGAAATTGACAAGTTGATTCTAAAATATATATGCACATGCAAAGAATCTAGCACAGCCAAACCATTTTTTTTTAAAGAACAAATTTGTGGGGCGCCAGGGTGGCTCAGTCAGTTAAGCATCCAACTTCAGCTCAGGTCATGATCTCGCGGTCCCTGAGTTTGAGTCCTGCTTTGGACTCTGTGGTGACAGCTCAGACCTATAGCCTGCTTCAGATTCTGTGTCTCCCTGTGTCTCTGCTCCTCCCCCACTCACGCTCTTTCTCTCTCTCAAAAAAGAATAAATGTTAAAAAAAATAAAAAAGAACAAATTTGTATTTCAAAACTCACTATAAAACTATAGTAATTAAGATAGTGTGGTTTTGACAAAAACATATATAGATTAATGAAAAAAGAAAATTAAGAAATAGGGGACAAATATTTTCAATTAAAGATGCTAGAACAATTGGATATTCATGTGAAAAAGAAGTGAATTCTACTCCTTATCTCTAACCATAAACAATAACTTAAGGTAAATAGTTCTAACATGAAAGCTATCATTATAAAATATATTTTATATAAGAAACATGAGATCTTTGAAAACCTTGAATAGGCAAAAACAAAATTCTTAGATACAAAGCAAAAACAATAAAAAGATAAAACCAGCATCATAAAAATTAAAAACTTTGTTCTCTGAAAGACAACATGATTAAAACAAGAATGCAAGCCATAGACTGGGAGAAAATATAGGCAAAACACATATCTGTCAATGAAGCTCCATCCACAACATACAAAAAACTCATACCCAATTTTTAAAATGGGCAAATGAACAGACACTTCACCAAATATATAAGAATAGCCAACAAGCATGTGAAAAGATGCTCATTGTCATTTGTCATTAGGGGATTAATTAACAACATGACAAAACATTATTACATATCTACTAGAATGGCTAATATTAAAAATACTGACAAAATCAATAGTTGATGAAAATTTGTAACTGGATCTTGCCTTGCCTTATATGTGGAAGTGTAACAATGGCACCACTACTTTTTGGAAAAAGTTTTGGCAGTTTCTGATAAACTAAACATGCCCTTATTTTTAACAATTTAGCAATACCAAGTCTCTGTATTACACCAAAGAACTAAAAACTTATCTATAAAATGCACAAAAATGTTCATTTCAGTTTCAATCATAAGAGCCCAAACCACTGGAAACAACCTAATTATTTGTCAGGGAATGTATAAACAAATTGCAGAATATCTATACAATGGAATCCTACTCAGCGACATAAACTAATGAAATACTGACACATTTCACAATGTGGATGAATCTCAAAACACCCATTATGCTAAATGTAAAGAGCAAGAAGCAAAAGACAATATACTGTATTGTTCCATTTATATGCAACTCTAGAAAAGGCAAATGTAACATACAGTCATACAAGGCAGAACAGGGTTTACCTAGAGCCAGGGTAGAGGGTGGGGTTTGGAAAAGACAAGTGGGGGTCTTTGGGAATGATGGAAGTGGTCTTGATGTTAATTGTGGTAGTGGCTAAAAAGGCATATGCATTTGTCTGAACTCATTTAAATTATACATTTAAAATGTGTTTTGTGGTATATAAACTAATACCTAACATAGTTGATTTAAAAAAAATTGGTTCTTGATCACAAGCAATATTTGAACTATAGTATTATGTAGTGTAGTATACATGATGAGATTTAACTTGATGGTGGACAAGGACTTCAGGAAGTCCATGAATGTGGTACTGGTAGAAGCACCGTGGGAAGAAGAGTCAAATACTATTCAGAATAAGTATCCAGGAGATTGGGAAAAGAAGGAGAAGCATGTGGTATCTGTCTTTCTCTGTATGGCTTATTTCACTTAGCATTACACTCTCCAGTTCCATCCACGTTGCTACAAAAGGCCATATTTCATTTTTTCTCATTGCCACATAGTACTCCATTGTGTATATATACCACAATTTCTTTATCCATTCATCAGTTGATGGACATTTAGGCTCTTTCCATAATGTGGCTATTGTTGAGAGTGCTGCTATGAACATTGGGGTACAAGTGCCCCTATGCATCAGTACTCCTGGATCCCTTGGATAAATTCCTAGCAGTGCTATTGCTGGGTCATAGGGTAGGTCTATTTTTAATTTTCTGAGGAACCTCCACACTGCTTTCCAGAGCGGCTGCACCAATTTGCATTCCCACCAACAGTGCAAGAGGGTTCCCGTTTCTCCACATCCTCTCCAGCATCTATAGTCTCCTGATTTGTTCATTTTGGCCACTCTGACTGGCGTGAGGTGATACCTGAGTGTGGTTTTGATTTATATTTCCCTGATAAGATACCACATGGTTTCACTCTTATGTGGATCCTGAGAAACTTAACAGGAACCCATGGGGGAGGGGAAGGAAAAAAAAAAAAAAGAGGTTAGAGTGGGAGAGAGCCAAAGCATAAGAGACTCTTAAAAACTGAGAACAAACTGAGGGTTGATGGGGGGTGGGAGGGAGGGGAGGGTGGGTGATGGGTATTGAGGAGGGCACCTTTTGGGATGAGCACTGGGTGTTGTATGGAAACCAATTTGTCAATAAATTTCATATATATAAAAAAAATAAAAATAAAAAATAAAATAAAAAAAAAAGAAGGAGAAGCAGAGATTCAAAACCACACATGATCTTATAAGAACTGAATTTGTGATGCTGCTTAAGAGCCTATCATTTACAAAAAGCCCTATATCCCTCATTTTTTTCCCCAGTGTCTGAATTTTGGTGATGTCTTTGCTGAGGGCAACAAAAATATTTGAAGGGACTTTCTCCATTGTTGTAAACTGATTTCATCCTATTAAACAAAACACGTACTCATCATTGTCATACATCAAGTGCATCTTATTGCCCAAACAGCACAGCTTCATTTGTTATCATCACTTATATTTGGTTGATTCAGTTAAGCTGTAAATTAATGTTCATAAGGAAAAAATAATTGTCACATGGTGTGAAATTTTAGTAAAAAATTAATAGTTTTTTAAACACATTTATTACTATGGGAATTATCAAAGGCAACAAATGTCACTTAAAATTGTCTATTACATTTTACTGAATGTTGAGGGGAAGTTATGCTAAAATTGCATTATTGATTTGGGAATTCACAAATATATTGGTATGTATCTCATGTGAATATAACGGGTGGTCTCTTATACTTTGGCATTGAGTCACACTACAGTGAAAAATTTCATCCAAACATTACTCTTTGCCTCCACAGCTTGAGGCGAATACATGCAAACTGATTCTGTATTCAGTCACTTCCAATTTTCACCGACATCCCTATAAAGCATATTTTGTTCTCTTTATTTCTTCATTAAGCAATACCTTATTTTCTACTCAAGAATCACATGAAGTTTCACTACTTTGTTTGTGAACCATATTTTATACTCATGTTTATTTTAATGTTGGAATATGGTAACCCATAAAGAAATGTAATAACAAGGGAGCTTGAAAAGGAATTAAAAGGCATGTTTATATATGATCTGTCTAAATTCTGTTATCAGATTCATATCAGAAGGTAATTTTTTCAAACTAAAATAATATCTATCAAGCAATTTAGAATATAAAATATTAGAGTTGGAGATGATTTCATAAATGAACTATTCTACTTGCTCAGGAAAGTTAGGACTGGAGGAATTAAATAATCTATAAAAGCTTGTGCTGTTTTAAGGACTGAAACTTTGATTTAACTAAATGCCAGTTTTCCACTCAAAATTTGCATATAAACATATTGAAAATGGGGAGTAAATATAAAGTAAATTCACAAAATCCTGTCAACACATCTAATTAGGATATAAACATTTTCTTCCATGCATCTTTTGCAATGCCTAAGTGGCTTTTTCTGGGCTTTTAATGGTCTTTAGGCTCACATATATCCATCTTTTTATTGTAGACTACACTTTTTAAGCAAAGGCCATTTTTAAATACACTTTTAGATTAAAAAGAGAAAGAGAAAGAGAAAATAGTACAGACAGAATCCATATACTCTTATACCTAGTCTCTGTTATTATGAATATCTTATATTAATACAGCATACTTGTTATAGTTAATGAACCAATATTGGTTCAATATAGTTAATGAACCAGATTATTAACTAAAGTACACAGTTTATTCAAATTTCCATAATTTTTACCAGTGTCCTTTTTGTATTCCAGGATTTCACCCAGGATATCACATATATGTGTCGTGTCTTCTTGGACCCCTCTTGGCTATGACACTTTCTCAGATTTTCCTTATTTCTGATGACCTTAACAGTTTTGAGATGTACTAGTCAGGTACTGTAGAATGTCTCTCAACTGGTGTCTGTCTGGTGTTTTTATCATAATTAGACTAGAGTTTTGAGGAAAAATATCAGAGAGGTAAAAGCACATTTTCATCACATCTTATCAAGATTACAAGCAATCAGGGCGCCTGGGTGGCGCAGTCGGTTAAGCGTCCGACTTCAGCCAGGTCACGATCTCGCGGTCCGTGAGTTCGAGCCCCGCGTCAGGCTCTGGGCTGATGGCTCAGAGCCTGGAGCCTGTTTCCGATTCTGTGTCTCCCTCTCTCTCTGCCCCTCCCCCGTTCATGCTCTGTCTCTCTCTGTCCCAAAAATAAATAAACGTTGAAAAAAAATTTATAAAAAAAAAAAAAAAGATTACAAGCAATCAATATGACTTATGACTGTTGATGTTGACCTTGATCCTTTGGCTGAGGTAATGCTTTACAGAATTCTTTACTTCTAAAGTTACTCCTCCCCCCTCTTTTATACTACCTTTTTTGGAAAGCAGTTACTATATACAACCATATTGAAGGACTAGAGAGTTATGCTCCCCCTCCTCCTTTAGGTCAAATTATCTGCATAAATTATTTGGAATTCTGTGTAGGATATTTGTCTCTTCTCTTCCATTTATTAATTTATTCTGTAATTAATTACTTTTTTAATTGTTTATTTATTTTGAGAGAGAAAGAGACAGCACACGTAGGGGAGAGGCAGAGAGAGAGAGAGAGGGAGAGAATCCCAAGCAGGCTCCTTGCTGCCAGCACAAAGCCTGACATGGGGCTCGAACTCATGAAACTATGAGATCATGACCTGAGCCAAAACCAAGAGTCAGATGCTTAACCGACTGAGCCACCCAGGCACCCCTCAATAATTCATTTATTAAGTATGGTCTCATATTCATTATGTACATTGGGTTTTTATTCAACATTATTTAGTTGCTCAATATGTTTTACATATGGCCATTAGAACCATTTTTTTTGTTGGTTCTTATACCCCTTTGACTACCCCTATTAGTGAGAGTTTTTTCTTTTTTCTTTAACACAAAATGCTCCAGGCTCATTTCTAATTTCCCTGCCCAAGTGCTAGAGTCAGCCAGTTCTCCAAGGAGCTCTAGTTCCTTTTCTTGGAGAATAGTGTAATAAACCAATATGTGGGTGTCAGTTGAGCCCAAAGGTGTATTTGAAATCATGGGTTCATTGCATTTTGTCCTGCTACAATGATATTTGTGTAGTGCAAATATATTATGAATGATAATCAGTAGTGTTTTTTTAATAATATATTGCTCTGCCTAAAATGAAGATTTCTCCTTACGTATTCTGAGAGATGATACTCACCATCTCATTTTATATGGAAGCAGTGTATTAGACGTATCAAGAGCAGTATTGTGATTCCCCAGTGATTTACTTCCCTTTTGTCTTAATAACTCTTTGCTCACTTGAGTTTTTCAAATGCTCCTTTCACTTTCAGGACCCACATACTTGACAAACAAAATATAAGGAAAGGTCAATAGCCTCTTATCTGACTGAGGTCAGGCCCTTGAGTACTCTACTCAATTGAAGAGGAAGCACCAACTCTATAGCTTTTATATCTTCTTCTAGATAGCTAGAATATTTTCATCTAAAAATACATTTTCTGATTTTGTAAAATTTATCCTCATCAGAAAGATTTTAAGAAAGAGCAAATGAGTTTTCTGTGAGAAGAAAGAGAGGCTGAGAAAAGGGCACACTATACCCTAAGTTTCAGGGAAGGTTGTAATATATGCCAAAATCAGAACAGTAGAAATTTCTGCTCCCAGGTGTGAACTATAGAAATTATGTGAAAATGCTGGATTGTGTGTCTATATTTGTGCCAGTACCATACTGTTTTGATCACTACAGCTTTGTAACATAACTTGAAGTCTGGAATTGTGATGCCTCCAGCTTTGCTTTTCCTTTTCAAGGTTGTGTTGGCTATTTAGGGTCTTTTGTGGTTCATACAAAGTTTAGGATTGTGTGTTCTAGCTTGGTGAAAACGCTGACAGTATTTTGATAGGCTTTGCATTAAATGTACAGATTGCTTTGGGTAGTATCGACATTTTAACAACATTTGTTCTTCCAATCCATGAGTATGCAATGTTTTTTTTCCATTTGTTTGTGTCATCTTAAACTTCTTTACCAGTGTTTTATAGTTTTTAGAGTACGGGTCTTTCACCAATTTGGTTAGGTTTATTCATATCTACCTTACTGTTTTTAGTACAATTATAAATGGGAATGATTCCTCAATTTCTCTTTCTCTTGAAAGAGTATGCAGAAATGCAAAAATATTTCTGTACATTGATTTTATATCCTGTGACTTTACTGAATTCATTTATCATTTCTAGCAGCTTTCTTAAATGTTTATTTATTTTTGAGAGAGAGAGAGGGCTGGGGAGAGAAAGAGCATGAGTGGGGAAGGGGCAGAGAGAGAGGCAGACACAGAATCCAAAGCAGGCCCCAGTCTCTGAGCTGTCAGCACAGAGCCTGACATGGGGCTTGAACTCATGGACAGTGAGATCATGACCTGAGCCAAAGTCAGACACATTTCTAGTAGTTTTTTGGTAGAATCTTTTGGGTTTCCTGTATACAGCATCATGTCATTTGCAACCAGTGAAAGTTGTGACTTCGTTGCTAATTTGGATGCCTTTTATTTATGTTGTCTGATTACTGTGGCTAGGACTTAGTACTATGTTAAATAACAGTGGTTAGAGTGGACATCCCAGTCTTGTTTGTGATTATAGAGGAAAACCTCTCAGTTTTTCCCCCCTAAGGATTATATCAGCTGTAAGTTTTTCATAGATGACCTTTATTATGTCAAGGTATGTTCCCTTCAAACCTACTTTATTGAGGGTTTTTATCATGAATGGACACTGTACTTTGTGAAGTGCTTTTCTGCATCTATTGAAATGATCATAAGGCTCTTATCCTTTCTTTTATTAATATGATGTATCATATTGATTGATTTATGAATATTTAATTAATTTTCCAACCTAGGAATAAATCACACTTGATCTTGGTGAATGATTTTGTGAAATGTATTGTTGGATTTGTGTTGCTAGTATTTTACTGAGAATTTTTGCATCCATGTTCATCAGGGATATTGGCCTGTAGTTCTCTTTTTTAGTGGAGTCTTTATCTGGGTTTGGTACGAGGGTAATGTTGTCCTTATAGAAAGAATTTGGAAGTTTTCCTTCCTTTTCTATTTTTTGGAGTAGTTTGAAAAGAATAGGTATTAACCTTTTAAATGTTTGACAGACACATAGATCAATGGTACAGAATAGAAACCCAGAAATGAACCCACACTTATATGATCAATTAATACTTGAAAAAGCAGGAAAGAATATCCATTCAACAAATGGTGCTGGGAAAACTGAACAGCAACTTCCAAAAAAATGAAACTGGACCATTTTCTTAAACCATACGCAAAAATAAATTCAAGACAGATTAAAGATCTACATGTGAGACCTGAAAGCCTAAAAATACTAGAGAAGAACATAGGTAGTAATCTCTTTGACCTCTTTCTAGATATGTCTATGGAAGCATGGGAAACAAAAGCAAAAATAAAAAGTTTCCATCAAAATAAAAAGTTTCTGCATGGCAAAGTATACAATCAACAAAACTAAAAGACAACCTACTGAATGGGAGAAGATATTTGCAAATGACATACCTGATAAAGGGTTAGTATCCAAAATGTATAAAGAACTTGGGGCACCTGGATGGCTCAGTTTGTTAAGCATCTGCCTTTGGCTCAGGTCATGATCTCACATTTGTGAGTCTGAGCCCCAGGTGGGGCTCTCTGCTGTCAATGCAAAGCCTTCTTTGGATGCTCTGCCCCCTCTCTCTCTTCTGCCCCTACCCCACTCATACTCTCTCTCTCTTTAAAACAAATAAACTCAAAAAATATAAAGAACTTATCAAACTCAACACCCAAAAAACCAAATAATCCAATTTTAAAATGGGCAAAAGAGGGGTGCCTAGGTGGCTCAGTTGGTTAAGTGTCCAACTTCAGCTCAGGTCATAATCTTGCAGTCTATGAGTTCAAGCCCCACGTCAGGCACCATGCTGATACCTCAGAGCCTGAAGCCTGCTTTGGTTTCTGTGTCTCCCTCTCTCTCTCTGCCCTCCCCTGCATGCACTGTGTCTCTCTCTCTCAAAAGTAAACAGACATTTTAAAAAATGGACAGAAGACATGAATAGCCATTTTTCCAAAGAACTCATCCAGATAGCCAATAGACACGTGAAAAGATCACTGATCATTGGGAAAATACAAATCATAACAACAATGAGATGTCACCTTACACCTGTAGGAATGGTTAAAATCAAAAACACAAGACACAACAGGTGTTGGCAAGAATGTGGAGAAAGGGGAACCCCCCACTACTGATAGGAATGCAAACTGGGTACAGCCACGCTGGAAAACAGTAGAGAGGTTCTTCAAAAAGTTAAAAATAGAACTACCCTGTGAACCACCAAGTGCACTAAGTATTTACCCATAATACTAATTTAAAGGCTTACATGCCTTTTAATGCATGTTTATAGCAACATTATCTACAATAGCCAAATTATGGAAACAGACCTAGTGTCAATCGACTGATGAATGGATCAAGAAGATATGGTACATATACAATGGAAATAACTCAGTAATAAAAAAAGAATGAAATCTTGCTATTTGAAACAACATGGATGGAAGCTAGAGTGTATTACACTAAGCAAAATAAGTCAATCAGAGAAAGACAAATACAAAATGATTTCATTCATATGTGGAATTTAAGAAACAAAACAAATGAGCAGAAAAAAAAGAAAGGGGCAAACCAAGAAACAGACTTTTAACTATAGAGAACTGATGGTTACCAGAGGGGAGGAATTTGGGGGAATGGGTTAAATAGGTGATGGAGATTAAGGAGTGCACTAACCAGTGATGAGTACTGGTTGTTGTACGGACAAAGTATTGAATCACTATATTGTACACCTGAAACTAATACTACGCTGTGTTTTAACGAATTTAAATGAAAACAAAAAAATTTAAATAGAGTGGTAGATTACCAATTTTTCTCTGGAGATTTCCTACTTGAAGAATGAAAATAACAAAAGAAATCTCTAATGAGAGCTTACAATGAACTTTCACAATATTGGAGCTACAGATATTTTCATCTTTACTATAAAAAGGTGAATAGCATTCAATCTGAAAATATTTGTTCTTGGGTGTCTGGCTGGCTCCATCCAGTTGGTGAAGCACGCAACTCCTGATCTTAGGGCTGTGAGTTCAAGCCCTGTGTTAGACACAGAGATTACTTTTAAAAAAAGTTATATAAAAATATTTGTTTTTCCTTCATGCCTATGTGAAATTACTCATGTTTGTAATCTACTCAATGTATTATCCTGGACTTTCATCCCTCGTTTACATGCTAAATCTGTTCAATGCTCTTAAAAGAGATGATAGCTATAAAAACAGAGTTCCAGGGGCACCTGGGTAGCTCAGTGGGTTGAGCATCCGACTCCTGCTCAGGTCATGACTCGCGGTTGACGAGTTCCAGCCCTGCTTCAGGCTCTGTGCTGACAGCTCAGAGCCTGGAGCCTGCTTTGGATTCTGTGTCTCCCTCGCTCTCTGTCCTTCCCCCACTCATGCTCTGTCTCTGTCTCAAAAATAAATAAAACATTAAAAAATTTATTACAAATCAGAGTTCCAACACAGGTATGCCAGTTTTGTTCTTTTAGGCTAAAGGAATATAGGAAAAATACTAATGTGAAATTTTATTTTTAATTTAATTTATAATACATAGGTTTTCAGATGGTATTTCTAAGTGCCAACTTAAATGCTATAGGTATTTTAAATATAGTAGAATACAAATTTCATTTTCAGGAATTTAATTCCTAAAAAGAGATAATATCCATAGTGTAATTATTTACTTAATTCTATGCATATGTATGTATATGTATGTCTACTTACCTATCTATTCATTTATCATCTATCATTTAACTACTATATATATATATATATATATATATATATATATCCACTTGCAGTCTAAATTTAATTCTTTGTTTAACCATCCCCTAAAATACAATTGACTAGGATATTTTATGCTTTCAGTAACCCTGATGTTGTCACAGGCTACAGTTACTTAATAGGATAAACAAATTTTTCCAAAAAAATTTTTTTTACCAAGTCAATTCTGAGATACAGTATAATCCACTTCTGACTTTTCCAATATTGACTTGGTTGTCCTAGCCAGTAACTACCTATAATTTTATTTTAGTATCCTCAATCTGATATCAGAGAATTGATCTAGGTTACGTTTGAATCTCTTAGAGTACTAGCATTCTATGAATGGGCTTAGTTCTTTGAGTCTATTCTCTCCATGAACAGAATCAATCAAAAGGAAAAATTATCCTTTAACAAAAAATTACCTCATGTCTTTCCCATTCATACAATATTTCAATTGCAATTTTCTTCACTATAGGGTATAAAGAGGCATGACCAAGAATAAGAGCCAACTGAAAAATCATGCCTTTCAAATGAAAGGTTTAGGTTTTTCCCTTGGTACATGGAACAATTTAGGTAAAAGTTATTTTTGTAAGGAAAAAATGATTCTCTCCTTTGCCTAAGTTTATTCCATTCATGTATTCTGGATGTCCTTAATATTTTAGAAGCAATCAATAGCAGATGATATCTCTTAGATCCTTTACTCAAGAGAACCAACTTTATCTTCATTTTATGCAGAGTCAATGCTCTATTTAACTCTAAATTATTTATTATGTACCATTTGGGATGTAGAGGAAGCTGTGTTTTAGAAAATGAGGGTCATGTAAAATAAATTAATTCTAAATTATTATTCATGTTTGTTTCACATAGGCTTGGATTTACTCTGAAGTACCACAGAGCAGCAAATAAGAACAAAGTGCTTCCTTGGAGTAAAATTTCTAAGCAGATTTCTGGGGCGCCTGGGTGGTTCAGTAGATTGAGTGTCTGACTCTTGGTTTCAGCTTAGGTCATGATCTCGCAGTTCATGGGTTTGAGTCTTGTATCAGCCTCTGTGCTGACAACAGGGAGCCTGCTTAGGATTCTCTCTCTTCCTCCCTCTCTGTCCCTCCTGATGTCTCTCTTTCTCTTTTTCTCTCTCTCAAAAATAAACTTAAAAAATGGAAAAAAAAATTCTAAGCAGATTTCTGAACCTGAGAGACAAGAGTGTGACTACACTAACCTCTGTTGTTTGTGGGTGCATCTAGAATCCAAGAATTATAATGAATCAAAGTAGAACAGAATACTAAGTATATTCTGATTGTGATCATGGAAACCTAACTGGTGCTTGGAACATAGCAGACACTCAAAACATTTTTGAGTAAATGAATGCACACAAAATGAATAAATGATTGAATCGCTTCATCCTCCTTGGTTAAAAATTGCTTTGTGATGTTACCACTTTTGATAGATATAAGACATATTAATATCTATAAGAAATTCAAAGCTTCATTACTGTGATTGCTATTTTGTTTGGTAGTAGTTGTGTTCTTAAGTACATTGGCAAAATGCTTTGAACTTCCTTGAGGCAATGTGCTATATAGTCATACATTTTAATTATAAAAACCATCTCTTTAGCAAAACAGACAATTATTTTCTTAGGATTTCTCTGAAACTGCAAAACTTCCTCTAGAATTTTCATTCTGCATTCTGTAATCAAAGTTGTAGAAATAACGTATGCCAGAGGAAGTCATGATTAGAATCTTGCTGTTTTCAAGGCACCCATGGATTATATAGCCTACTGACTACAGAAAGCAAGCAGGAAGTCCTCTCTTGCAAAAATTGAGAATTTGATTCAGTTACAAAGTAACAACATTTAAAAAGAAACAATCCTGGGGCCTCTGGGTGGCTCAGACAACCATCTGACTATTGATTTCCACTCAGGTCACCATGTCACCATTAATGAGATCAAGCCCCACGTTGGAGTCTGTGCTGACAGCATGGAGCCTGCTTTGGATTCTCTCCCCTCCTCTCTCCTTCCCTCCTATTCTCTCTCTCCCCACCACCTCTCCCAAGATAAATAAACATAAAAAAAATAAAAAGAGACAATCTTCATCAAACTGTCCATAATATACAAACTAAAAAGTCAGCATTATTACACAAAGTCTCTAAACTAGAGACTTACTTGGATTTCACCAGTTTTTACACTGATGTCCCCTTTCTCTCCCAGGATTCATTCCAAGATACAAATTGCATTTTGTCATTATCTATAATCTTCCAGACTGTTATTGTTTTCTGGTTTTTATAACCTTGAATGTTCTGAAGAGCACTGGTTAGATATTTTGTAAAATGTCTTTCATTTGAATGTATCTTTTAGTTTCTCCTGATTAGAACGGAGTAATTGGTTTGGGAGAAGAACACCACAGAAGCAAAGGGTTTTTTTCACCACATCAGAGAGTATCAGATGCTAATGTGACTTTTCTCTGGTGATGTTAACCTTGAGAACTCAGCTAAGGTGCTGTCAAGGTTACCCACTACATGCTTATTATTTTTCTCTTGCCACACTTTCTTCTTTGGAAGTTAATCACAAAGTCTAGCTCACACTCACAGAGAAGAAAATCCATTTCCTCCTCTTTGAAGGGGTATATAAATATATACTATATTCATATTTATATATTTTAAATTCCTCTATAAGGAACATGTATCTCCTCCCCATTTATACCTATCCATTCATTTATTTATCTCACTATGTACTGATCAATATTTGTTGTATTCTTACAGTGATTTCAATATTATCATAGTTTATTTTGTTGAGTGCTTCCTTAATTTCTGTCACTACAAGATAGATCCAGACTCATCTTATATTTTCCTTGACCCAATCCTAGAAGCAGTAATTCTACCCAAGAGCTCTGTTTTCTTTTATTAGAGAACGATATGTACAAATCAAAAACTGGGTTCTGGGTATGCACATTCTTATTGGGTATCACTGATTCTAGCCCAAGAGAACTGGATATAGGCATAATGTACATAAGAAAATTTTCAGAAAGGAAAATAGAGTCATTGTTAGTAAAAAAAAAAAATCCAATTTATAACAATAATAACCAGCATAGAAGTTTGATTTTATATTTTCAAATGGTTAACTTCTTGGTCATATTGCTCCATGGTTTTTTACTTAATATGAAAATGATGTTCAAATCTCCAGCCTTGACATCTACAATGAGATTCAGACTCACTTCTGTAGCTATTTTGTTATCAAAAAAAAAAAATCACTTTTTATGGTTCTTATTCATCTCAAAAGTAGCTGGTTAAAAAAAATTCATTATGTACCAACATCCCTATGGTCTTCACTAATGGCACTCAAGACAGAAATCTAAAATTTGGGGTGCCTGGGTGGCTCTCTTGATTTCAGCTCAGGTTGTGATCTCACATTTCATGAGTTTGGGCACCACATTGGGCTCCATGTGGAAAGCATGGATGCTACTTGGGACTCTCTGTCTCCCTCTTGTCTCTCCCTCTCTCTCAAAAATAAACTAATAATAATAAAATAAAATCCATATCCCCATCTCCTTTTCAAACCTTTATATGTATTTACTTACCAAGTTCTCAGAGTTTATCCATTAAATATTTTTAATGTATATATGACTTTCTATTCTTGTACTTGGTCCACATCTTTCCCATTTCCTCCAGTGACAATTGCAATTATGCCCCCCTCAACACTGCCACCACCAACTAGCCTCCCGTCATCTAGACTTGAAACCTTTAAATATCCCCTTCACACTGTGGCTACAGTGATTACTATAAGCCAAAGGCGTAACTTTGAGAATCCTCTGCCATAATTATTTCATAGCTCCCGTCCCTTCCCCATTAGGCCATCATTGTCACAATTGGGCACAAACATTTGGCACAAAAGATCTTTAGTTACTCAGCCCTGCCTACTTTTCTAGTTCCATCCCCCCAATGCCTTTTGTTTTATCCTTTATATTCTGGCAGTATACATTTTTCCCAAATGCATTATCTGTTTTATGCTTATATAAATTGGTTAATGGAAAAACACTCTTCCTATCTTTCTTCATCTTGGTCTATGTTTATCAGACTTGAGTTTAATGCCCGTATCATTTCCCCCCAGAAACTTTCTTCAAATCCCTAGATTGGAAAAATATCCTTCCTTCTGGGCTCCCATAGCTGTCAGACCATGCATCTATCATAGCAATTACAATGTTTTATTAAAATGATCTGATCAGGGGCGGCTGGGTGGCTCAGTCAGTTGAGCATCCGACTTCGGCTCAGGCCATGATCTTGTTGTTTGTGGGTTCAAGCCCCGTGTCGGGCTCTGTGCTGACAGCTCAGAGCCTGGAGCCTGCTTGAGATTCTGTGTCTCCTCCTCTCTCTGCCCCTCCCATGCTAATGCTTTGTCTCTCTCAATAATAAATAAACGTTAAGAAAAAAAAATTTTTTTAAATGATCTGATCAGATCATGTGTCTGCTTCCCTTACCAAACTAGGAGCTCCCTTAGGGTAGAGGACATGTTCCTATTCTTCATCTTTATAACCTTAGTTCCTGGCACAGCCCTTACCCATTGAGGACATTCAGCAAGTTTTACACAAGTTGAGGAAAGGGAATAATCTAATTTCAAATCCACTTTCTGATCCTTAAACCTTACTACTCCCCTTATGCCATTTTCATCTTCTATCAGTAAGATTATATTAGGTGATTTGTTAAATAGAAAAATATTATTGAAATAATTATAGAAAATGTACAGTGCTTCACTGCTTGATATAATACCTTTCCATTGGTTTATAACAAGCAGTCACCCATTATGTTCAGTAGGATGACGATAGCTGAGATTTTCATAAATATAAAAAAGAGATTAGGGCTTCAGTCATTCATTTTCAACCCATGTAACTTTGTCCACATCACTTATTCATTTTTTACAGCTGATGGGACTGAAGATTTTTCCTGAGTATTGATTGAAATAAATATAGTTAACCCTTTAACAACACAAAGGTTAGGGGTGCTAACCCCCATTCAGTTGAAAATCTGTATATAACTTTAGCCTCACTCAACTAATAGCCTACTGTGGACCAAAAGCCTTACCAATAACATAAATAGTCAATTAACACATATTAGGTATGTTACATGTATTACATACTACATTCTTATAATAAAGTAAGCTAGAGAAAAATGTTCATAAAATCATAGGGAAGAGAAAAAAACATTAAGTACTGTACAAAATCAGCATATTTGTGGACCCACACAGTTCATACCAGTGTTGTTCAAGGGACTTGAGAAAGTCCAATAGAAACTATGTTTTTCATTGGTAAAAGAAGTGGTTATTTTTATTATTAGTATTGAGTAATGTCTTATTTCAGCTGAAGTATAACGGTACCTGTCATAAATTCCTAAAGAAAATTGATACTATGCAAATTAATCTTTCTGGAGAAAGCCATCACCTCTTTTAGGGAAGTGCTGTGAGAATCTCAAAAGACTATTTGGGTTCTGTTTTATTTTGTTTTGCTTTTTGGCAGGGTCTTAGAGATTCTTTGTGGAGATTCACTGAAAGAAAATATTCTATGGTTGAAATTATCATAGCTCAGCACAGTTCCTTGTAGACTTTTAACCACTTACATTTTCTGTAAATTATATAGTACATTCTTTTAGGAACCCCAAATGCTTAGAGCACTTAGATTTTAATGGTACTAACATAAATTTGCATAAGTTGAAATGACCTGAAGTATAATGATATAATATCTTTAATCATACTTGAATAAATGACTCCAAATGTGGTAATAGTTAAAATGCATAGAACATGTATTATGGTAAACACTTCATATTGTTTCAATTTAAGCTTAAATTAACCTTTGGGAATTTCTATTATTCCCCTCCTATCAGTGTGAAAACTAAGTCTGAGAGAGATCAAGTAATTTGACGTTAGTCATATAGACAGTGAATAATGGTGGCATCAGGAATTTAATCTGTCTCCAGAGCCCATGTACTCAAATCACTATTTTGGGGGCTCTGCTGGATGTCAAGAATACAAGTTCAAATTATTACAAAGAGTGAGGGGAGGGATGGGTGGGTCTTTATTCTTGAATATCTATTAAAGTTACTACATTGAAACTTCCAGGGAAGATGGCAGAGTAGGAGGATTCTCAGCTCACCTTGCTCCACAGATACAACTAGATAACACATCCATATCAATGTAAATAACCAAGAAACGACCTGAAGACTGGCAGAACAGACTCTACACAGCTAAATGTAGAGAAAAGTCCACATAAAAGAGGATTGGAAGGGGGAGAGGTATGGATGGGAGATAAATGAAACTGCAGTATTGTCTACTGGAGGGAAAAACACCACAGATGCAGAGAGGGGAAAGACAGACTCACACCAGGAACCCCAGGCATGAGAGATCCATACTGGGGTGAGAAATCCCCATATTTGGCTTTGAAAACAAGAGACACTCAACTTCAAGAGTTCTTATAATCAGTGGAGCTTACCACTTGGAACTTTAAAAATCGGTAGACTTAGCTCTGAAAGAGCTGAGGGCACTAGGAAACTGAGTCCTGACCCTTAATGAGACAGCACAATAAACAGCCCCAATGAGATACAGCATATAGTTTGAAAAATACCTGGGGTATACGGGAGGGAGATTGTTTACTAATTTTAGAGGGTGTACTGGAGGGGGAAAGATCTTTGTGAGTCTCACCTAAGAACAAAAGAGCTGGCAATCACCACTTCCCTCCCCTGCCCCAGCCTAAATACATAAATACCTGTGGGAACCAGTGCAGATCCAAAGCTCTCCACCTAACTTGCTAACAGCACACCTCACCTCTATGAACTTACATGCATTTGCCCCCTCCAACCCTGTGGGCCTCCACAGGAGTTTTCCCAGACAGCAGCAGGCCCCCTCCCACAGCAAGCAGCATAGACCTTGCTAGCACCACATGCCTCATGTTCTCCTGCAAACCTGCACACTCCAATATATCCTTGGCCAGAGTCTATCTAAAGGTGTGGCACATCCTGATAGTGGGCCAGCAGCCCTGACAGGGGCCAGCACCACACCAAAGTAATTCTTGTCCTAAGGAGAGAGGAAGATAATCACACTCATCTGTCCCACCGCAGTATCAGCAATGAGCTGGGGCAGACATCAGGTCTAACTGTAGACCCCAACCACCAATGAGAGCTTCTCAGAGACTAAAACAAAAAAAATGCCTACAGTTCCATGCTACAACATGATGTGACACAAGTGAAGGTGTGTCAACTGAAGGTGGCTCCAGACTAACCCAATAACACCACAGGGACCAAACTCTGCCCACAACCAGCAGACAACTACATTGAAGGAAAAAGTGGTTTGACCACAAGAGTAGGGTGCACACAACACACACAGGAGACACTTCTAAAGCACCAGGTTCTGGTAAATGGGGGACATTGCAGAGCAGGGCACTATAGGACCTCTTTTTCATAAGGCCACTACTTTCAAGAGGAGGAGATACTGCTGACTTTCCTTTCACATAGAAGCAGACACAGAGAGTTATACAAAATGGATATATCCCAAATTAAAGAACAGGACAAAATCACAGCAAAAGTGCTTTAGAAAATGGATATAAGTAATATTTCTGATAAATAATTTATAGAAATGGTCAAAGATACTCACTGGATATCAGAAAAGAGCAGAGAACCTCAATGAGACCCTCAACAAAGAGAGAGAAAACATAAAAAAAAGAACCAATCAGAGATGAAGAACTCAGTAAGTGAAATTAAAAATACATTAGATGGGGGTGCCCGGGTAACTCAGTCAGTTAAGCATCCATCTCTTGATTTCGGCTCAGGTCATGATCTTGCAGTTTGCGGGGTTGAGCCCTGAATTAGGCTCCATGTTAAAAGTGTGGAGCCTACTTGGGATCCTCTCTCTCCCTGTCTGCCCCTCCCTTGCTCATGCTCTCTTTCTCTCTGTCTCTCAAACTAAATCAAAATTAAAAAAAATACCTTAGATGGAATAAATAGTAGAATGGAGGAAGCAGAAGAATCGATCAGCCACTGGCAGGACAGAGTAATGGAAAGTAATCAAGCTGAATAGGAGAGAGAAAAATAATAATAAATCAAAATAGACTAAGGGAACTCAGCGACACCATCAAGTGTAATAATATTTGCATCAAAGGGAGAACACAAGAAAAAGAGGGAAAATGTATTTGAAGAAATAATAGCTAAAAATTAACTGAATCTGGGGAAGGAAACAGAAATCCAGATCTAGAAAGCACAGAAAGCCCCCAACAAAATCAACTGAAGGAAGACCACACCAAGACACATAGTAATTAAAATGGAAAAGAATAATGATAGAGAATTTTAAAAGTAGCAAGAGGAAACAAAACAAAACAGTTACTCGTGAGTGAAACTGCCTAAGGCTATCAGCTGATTTTTCAGCAGAAACTTTGTAGGCAAGAAAAGAGGGCCATGATATAATAAAAGTGCAGAAAGAAAAAGAAAAAGAAAAAGAAAAAGAAAAAGAAAAAGAAAAAGAAAAAGAAAAAGAAAAAGAAAAAGAAAAGAAAGGAAAGGAAAGGAAAGAAAGAAAAGAAAAGAAAAGAAAAGAAAAGAAAAGAAAAAAAAAGAAAAAAAAAAGAAAAGAAAAACTGCAACCCAAATTCTCTATCCAGCAAGGCCAAAGAGTTTCCCAGACAAACAAACATTAAGGAATTCATCGCTACTAAACAAGTCTTGCAATAAATGTTAAAGGGTATTCTGTGAGTGGACAGGAAAGACCATAAGCAGGAGTAAGAAAGTAGGAACCACAAAAGCAGTAAAATTACGTACATCTATAAAAATAAATCAAAAACATGGGAGGGAGGCAGGAGAAGGGTAAAGAATGAGTTCACACTTAAGTGAAAATCTACTTAATATACATTGCTATATGAGTAAGATGTTATAAATAAAACTAATGGTAACCACAGATCAAAAATTAATAGTAGGGGCGCCTGGGTGGCGCAGTCGGTTAAGCGTCCGACTTCAGCCAGGTCACGATCTCGCGGTCCGTGAGTTCGAGCCCCGCATCAGGCTCTGGGCTGATGGCTCAGAGCCTGGGGCCTGTTTCCGATTCTGTGTCTCCCTCTCTCTCTGCCCCTCCCCCGTTCATGCTCTGTCTCTCTCTGTCCCAAAAATAAATAAAAACGTTGAAAAAAAAAATTAATAGTAGATATGCAAAAAATAAAGAGAAAGTAATCCAAGTACGTCACTAAAGAAATCTAGCAAACTGTGATAAAAGAGAGCAACGGAAGAAAGGAACAAAGAAGAACTATAAACATAAGGATAAAACAAATAACAAAATGCCAATAAATACATATTTGTCAATAATCACTTTGAATGTAAATGACTAAATGCTCCAATAAAGAGACATAAGATGATGGGGCACCTGGGTGGTTCAGTCAGCTAAGCGTCTGACTTCAACTTAGGTCATGATCTCATGGTTAGTGGGTTTGAGCCCCATGTCAGGCTCTGTGCTGACAGCTCAGAACCTGAAGCCTGATTCAGAGTCTGTGTCTCCTTCTCTCTCTGCCCCTCCTCCACTCACATTCTGTTTCTCTTTCACTCTTTCTCAAAATTAAATGAACATTTAAAAAATAAAAGACATATGATGACAGAATGGATTAAAAAAAAAAAAAAAGATCCAGCTGTATATACTGCCTACAAGAGACTCATTTCAGTACTAAAGACAAATCTGATCAAAACTGAACGGATGAAAAAACTTTTATCAAACAATGGAAGTTAAAAAAAAAAAAAGCCAGGGTACCAATACTTATATTGGACAAAACAGACTTTAAAACAGACTATAACAGGAGACAAAGAAAGACACTATATAATAATAAAGGCAATATTCCAACAAGAATATATGAATATTGTAAACATTTACGCATCTTAAATGGAGTACCCAAATACATAAAACACCTAATAACAAATATAAATGAAGTAATTAACATTAATGCAATAATAGTACAGAGTTTAACACCCCATTTTTATCAATGGATAGATCATCCAGATGAAAATCAACAATGAAATGGTACCGGATGAGATGGATGTAACAGATATACTCAGAAAATCCCATCCTAAAACAGCAGAAAATGCATTTTTTTTCAGATGGACATGGAACCTTACCCAGAAGTGATCATGTGTTAGGCCACAAAATAAGTCTCAAGAAATTCAATACAATGCAATCATACAATGTATCTTTTCCTACCACAGAGATATAAAACTAGAAATCAAACATGAGAAAAAATCTGGAAAGAATACAAATATATGGAGGTTAAATAACATGCTACTAAACAATGAATGGATCAGCCAAGAAATCAAAGAAAAAATTTAAAAAAATACATGGAGACAAAGGAAAATGAAAACACAATAGTCCAAAATCTTTGGATGCAGCAAAATCTATTATAAGAGGGAAGTTTATAGCAGTACAGGCATATATTAAAAAGGCAGCAAAATCTCAAATAAATAACCTAATCTTACATCTTGTTGAGCTACAAAAAGGACAAACCAAACCCAAAACCAGTAGAAGGAAATAATAAAGATTAGAGAAAAATAAAACAGAAACTTAAAAAAAAGAGAGAGAAAGATCAATGAAGCCAGGAGCTGATCTTTTGAAAAGGTCACCAAAATTAATAAACCTTTAGTCAGATATGAAAGAGAGAGAGAGAGAAACACTCAAAGAAAATCAGAAATGAGAGAGGAGAGACACAAACCAACAACACAGAAATACAAAGGATTTTAAGAGAACATTATGAAAAACTGTATGTCAACAAATTGGAAAACCTAGAAGAAATGGATAAATTCCTAGAAACAAATAACCCCCCAAAACTGAATCAGGAAGAAATAGAAAATTCCAACACACCAATTATCAGCAATGAAATTGAAATAATAATCAAAAAACTCCCAACAAACAAAAGTCCAGGACCACATGGCTTCACAGGTGAATTTCACCAAACTTTTAAAAGAGAGTTAATATCTATTTTTCTTAAATTATTCCAAAACATAGAAGAGGAAGAAAAACTTCCAAATTTATTAAGTAGTCCATGGTTACCCAGATACCAAAAGCCCATAAAGACACCACAAAAAAAGACCTATAGGCCAATATCTGCAGAACACAGATAAAAAATTCTCAACAAAATATTGATAACCCCAATTCAATATTACAAAAATCATTCACCACAATCAGGTGGGGTTTATTCCAAGATACAAGTTCAATATTTGCAAATCAACCAATGTGATGCATCACATCAACAAGAGATAGGAAAAGAAACATACGATCATCTGAACAGATGCAGAAAAATCGTTTGACAAAGTAGAACTGCCAGTCATGACAAAAACACTCAACAAAATAGGTTTAAAAGGAACAGCTAACATCATACACAATGATGAAAACTGAAAGCATTTCCTTTAAGATCATAAACAAGACAAGGATGACCACTCTCACCACTTTTATGCAAAATAGTACTGGAAGTCCTAGCCACAGCACTCAGATAAGAAAAAGAAATAAAAGGCATCTGGATTGGTAAGAAAGTAGGAAAATTTTCATGATTTGCAGATCACATGACACCGCATAGAGAAAACCCTAAGACTCCACCAAAAATATGCTAGAACTGATAAATGAATTCTGTAAGGTCACAGGATATAAAACCAATGTACAGAAACCGGTTGCATATCTATACACTAGTAGTAATGAGGTAGCTGAAAGAGAAATTAAGAAAACAATCTCCTTTACAATTGTACCAAAAATAATAAAATACCTAGGACTAGCTTAACCAAGCAGGTGGAAGATCTATACTCTGAAAGCCATAAAACACTGATGAAAGAAATTGAAGATGACACAAAGAAATGAAAAGACATTCATTCCATGCCCATAGATTTAAAGAACAAATGTTGTTAGAATTTCTGTTCTCCCCAAAGGAATTAACAGATTGAGTGCAATCCCTATCAAGATACCATAGCATTTTTCACAAACTAGAACAAATAATCCTAAAATTTGTATGGAACCACAAAAGATCCTGAATAGCCTAAACAATTCTGAAAAAGAAGAACAAAACTGAAGGTGCTCCAATCTCAGATATCAAAATATATAACAAAACTGTAGTAATCAAAACAGTATGGTACTAGCACAAAAATAGACACATAGATCAATAGAACAGAATAGAAAGCCCAGAAATAAACCCATGACTATATGGTCAATTATCTTTGACAAAGCAAAAAAGAATATCCGGTGGGAAAAAGACAGTCACATCAACAAATGGCCTTGGGAAAATTGGACAGCTACATGCAAAAGAATGAAACTGGACCACTTTCTCACATAACATACAAAAATAAACTCAAAATGGATTAAAGGCATAAATGTGAGACCCTGAAACCATAAAAATCCTATAAAAGAGCACAGGCAATAATGTTTCTGACATTGGCCACAGCAAACATTTTTCTAGATATATCTCCCGAGGCAAGGGAAACAAAGGCAAAAATAAATTATTGGTTCTGTAACAAAATAAAAAGCTTCTGCACAACAAAGGAAACAGTCAACAAAACTAAAAGACAACAGATATAATGGGAGAAGATATTTGCAAATGACATACCGAATAAAGGGTTAGTGTCCAAAATACATAAAGAACTGATATAATTCAACACACACACACACACACACACACACACACACAAAAGAATCCATTTAAAAATTGAGAAGAACAGACATATCTCCAGAGAAGACAAATGGTCAACAGACACATGAAAACTTGCTCATCATCACTCATCATCAGGGAAATACAAATCAAAGTGACAATGAGATATCAACTGACACCTGTCAGAATGGCTAACATCAAAAATACAAGGAACAACAAGTGTTGGTGAAGCTGTGGAGAAAAAGAAACCCTCATTTACTGTTGGTGGGAATGCAAAATGGTACAGTCACTATGGAAAACAGTATGGAGTTTCTTCAAAAAATAAAAAATGGAATTACCATATGAGCCTGTATTCCACTACTGGGTGTTTAACAAAAAATATGAAAACAATAATTTGAAAATATATATGCATCCCTATGTTTATTGCAGCATTTTTTACAGTAGCCAAATTATGGAAGGAACCCATGTGTCCACTGATAGATGGATAAAAAAGATGTATTATATATATAATATATATACAAAATCTATAATATATATAGATGTGTTATATACATATAATTATCCATAAAAATAATATTTGTCAGCCATAAAAATAAAATCTTGCCATTTGCAAAAACATGGAAAGAGCTACAGAGTGTAATGTTAAGTGAAATAAATCATTCAAAGACAAACATCATATGATTTCACTCATACGTGAAACTTAAGAAAAAAACCCCAAATGAACAAAGGAGAAAAAGGAGGGGGGCAAACCAAGAAACACTCTTAACCATAGAAAGCAAACTGATAGTTAACAGAGGGGAGGTGGGCAGAGGTGGAGGGGAATGGGTTAAATAGATGACGGGGATTAAGGAGTGCTCTTGTTGTGATGAGCACCAGGTGATGTATGGAAGTGTTGAATCACTATATTGTACACCTGAAACTAATATTACACTGTATGTTGCCTATACTGGAATTAAAATGATAATAAAGTAATTAAATTACTTCCTTATGGACAGTTTCCTAGTGTTTTGTTGACACTGAAATAGAACACACTTATTTTGCATGTGATTACTGTATTAACATAAAACTACCTGGAGACTGTACTTCCCTTTGCTTCCTCGTAACTTTAATGTCCACTTGCACTTCAATCCTAGAAGATCATAAGTATCAAATTCTCCTAAAGTTGCACCCAGCTGGAAAATATGTACTTTATGAGGATGATAACATTATTTAACAGCACTGTATTCTCAGTTATGTGTCTCATAGGACTATAAATTTGAGACCTGTAGTACACTAGATGTATAATATTGTAAAAGTTGTCTTCCGTAGAAATTTCTAAACAATACCCTTGATTTATTGATGTTATGAAAAGAGAATATTCACATCCCCATCAATTTGATGACTAAAACATTAATTATAACCAAAATATGAACAAAGTCTATGTTAAAAAATTGTGATTTTGTAATTAAGTATCAATCAATATATAATCTAACTCAGTGTAAGCCAAAAAAATGTAAGATTTGTAGGCTCTGAAAATTCTCTAGTGAACCATTTAAAAATTGAAGCATGAAGACACTATAGATCCACAGGGAAAATTCACAGGAAGAGGACAGTGAAAAAATAAGATAAAAAAGTGAACTTAAAAATATTTTTCATAGTTACCGTTGGACAAAATGTATTTTTAAATTGCAAGAAATTATCACAGCTAATCTAAATAATGAACAGGTAAATGCCATCTTTTATCATTCACATGTTCTTTTTTCCAAGTGATGACAGATCATCTTCTCTTAAAGCAATATGTGATTATATACACTGATATCACTGTTCTCTTACAAAGGAAGACAAATAACAAAAAAGACAGATATAACTCCTACTAAATTTTGGTGACAATTGGATTCTGAAGAATAAGTGTCTATTCTAATTTTTCTTAAAAATCACTTTTCAAGTTGGTGAAATTAATTCTATTTATGGAAAGGGGAATGGTGTTATCGAATGTGGCCCCTACAGATGATGAGTGACTTCTAATACAACATTTTATGGCAGAACCCAGAACAAACCAAAGTGGTACTTGGTCCCACGTTGGTAAGTGGGGAGAAAAAGTCTTTATGATAGGTCAGGAAGGCCAAACAACATAGTTCTATTTATCACACAGCAATGTGACCGTTATGTACATAGCCAATCAAGATAATTCTGCTTATTAGATATTATAATTTAATCTAGTGATTGGGTTAGTCAGCTAATCTGCAGAATAAGCATGGACAAAAGGTACTAACTCATTCAATAGATTTGCTTCATGCTTCATCTATAGGCCATGAGAGATGCAGTGCTTATCTCAAGCAGCAAGAGGGGCCCTGCCAAGCTCCTTCAGGGGAACCACACTTAGCATCTCAGCAACAAGCAGCCATAGTTTTAAACCATGCCTGTGAAGATCTGTGGTTTATCTTGATTTATTTTGTGTAACCATTAGCAGGATATTCCTAAGGTACAAGAACAGCTTAAGACAGGTCATTTTCTGGGTCTGAAAACACTCAAAAACTTTCTGTATCAATTAATAGTAATTGCTTCTTTTCTTTTGCCATTTCAGTTTACAAAAGGTTTCACAGGAACGTACTGCTTTCAGAGACCAAGAGAAACCTGTACTATAAGTGATTGTTTCATGGATTTCTGTGTGCTCTTGAAGTCTACTGAGATGAAAGATCTCACAGTAAGTTTCAAACAAATTAAGTTTAATGTTCAAAACCATTATATATTATATTATAGTAAGAAAGACATCATAAATCCAAGACAGCACAGAGGGCATTACCTTTCAAAGGAAGTTTTTATGCTTGTTTTTGTTTGTTTTTGTTTTTTGGTCTTATGGGGGAAAAAAGAAACAAAAAACTTAATTTTGGGGAACAATTTGTAAAATGGTTTCCAGCAGTAATTACATATTAAGATCTAGTTTACCCCAGCTTTAGCTTTCCTTTTATAGTTGATTACCTAATTACTCTCATCATTAGATTTGAAAAACTTGAGAATAAACCAGAATCAACTGAAATAAATTTGAGTTAAGAAAAATAGGATAGAGGATCCTGGGAAGATGGTGGCGTAGGAGGGCGCTGGGCTCACCACGCATCCTGCTGATCACTTAGATTCCACCTACACCTGCCTAAATAACCCAGAAAACCGCCAGAAGACAAGCAAAACAGAGTCTCTGGAGCCAAGCGCAGATGAGAGGCCCACGAAAGAGGGTAGGAAGGGCAAAGAGGCGGTGCGCGCTCCACGGACTGGCGGGAGGGAGCCGGGGCGGAGGGGCAGGCCGCCGGCCAGGCAGAGCCCCCCGGGTCTGGCTTGCAAAAGCGGGGGGGGGGCCTGGATGGAGTGTGTTCCGACAGCAAGTGGGACTTGACATCTGGAAGGTTACAAGCTAACAGCTCTGCTCGGAGAACGGGAGGGCTGGAGGACAACGGGAGGGAGAGTTGCTGAGCCCTGGGACGACAGAGCTCAGTTTGGCAGGGAACAAAGGTGCTAGCCAGTGCCATCTCCCTCGCCCATCCCCCAGCCAAAATCCCAAAGGGAACCAGTTCCTGCCAGGGAACTTGCTTGCTCCGTGCAAACACCCAACTCTGTGCTTCTGCGGATCCATCACTCTGGTGGGTCTCACTCCCTCCCAGTGCAAAGGGCCCCTCCCGAAGCGGATCTCCAAAGGAAAAGCAAGCTGAGCCTGCCCCTCCTGCCCCTGTGCACCTTGCCCATCCACCCCAATTATATGCCAGATCCCCAGCACCACAAGCCTGGCAGAGTGAAAGTAGCCCAGATGGGCCACACCACCCCACAGTGAATTCCGCCCCTAGGAGAGGGGAAGAGAAGGCACACACCAATCTGACTGTGGCCCCATCGGTGGGCTGCGGGCAGACATCAGGTCTGACTGCGGCCCCGAGCACCAACACAAGTTATTCAAGACAGCACAGGGGAACTGCCCCGAAGTCCCGCACTACTCCAGGGACTATCCAAAATGACGAAACATGAGAATTCCCCTCAGAAAAACGTCCAGGAAATAACAACAGCTAACGAACTGATCAAAAATGATGTAACAATATACCAGAAAGTGAATTTAGAATAATAGTCATAAAATTAATTGCTGGGCATGAAAACAGTATAAAGGACAGCAGAGAATCTCTTGCTACAGAGATCAAGGGACTAAGGAACAGCCAGGAGGAGCTAAAAAATGCTATCAATGAGTTGCAAAATAAAATGGAGACAACTACGGCTCGGATTAAAGAGGCAGAGAATAGGTGAACTAGAAGATAAAATTATGGAAAAAGAAGAAGCTGAGAAAAAGAGAGATAAAAAAATCCAGGAGTATGAGGGGAAAATTAGAGAACTAAGTGATGCACTAAAGAGAAATAATATACGCATAATTGGTATTCCAGAGGAGGAAGAGAGAGGGAAAGGTGCTGAAGGTATACTTGAAGAAATAATAGCTGAGAACTTCCTGGATCTGGGGAAGGAAAAAGGCATTGAAATCCAAGAGGCACAGAGAACTCCCTTCAGACGTAACTTGAATCGATCTTCTGCACGACATGTCATAGTGAAACTGGCAAAATAAAAGGATAAAGAGAAAATTCTGAAAGCAGCTAGACATAAACGTGCTCTAACATATAAAGGGAGACCTATAAGACTCGTGACTGATCTCTCTATTGAAACGTGGCAGTCCAGAAAGGAATGGCAGGAGATCTTCAATGTGATGAACAGAAAAAATATGCAGCCAAGAATCCTTTATCCAGCAAGTCTGTCATTTAGAATAGAAGGAGAGATAAAGGTCTTCCCAAACAAACAAAAACTGAAGGAATTCGTCACCACTAAACCAGCCCTACAAGAGATCCTAAGGGGGGATCCTGTGAGACAAAGTACCAGAGACATCACTACAAGCATGAAACCTACGGACATCACAATGACTCTAAACCCATATCTTTCTATAATAACATTGAATGTCAATGGACTAAATGCGCCAACCAAAAGACACAGGGTATCAGAATGGATAAAAAAACAAGACCCATCTATTTGCTGTCTACAAGAGACTCATTTTAGACCGGAGGACACCTTCAGATTGAGAGTGAGGGGATGGAGAACTATTTATCATGCCACTGGAAGTCAAAAGAAAGCTGGAGTAGCCATACTTATATCAGACAAACTAGACTTTAAATTAAAGGCTGTAACAAGAGATGAAGAAAGGCATTATATAATAATCACAGGGTCTAACCATCAGAAAGAGCTAACAATTATAAATGTCTATGCGCCAAATACAGGAGCCCACAAATATATAAAACAATTACTCACAAACATAAGCAACCGTATTGATAAAAATGTAGTAATTGCAGGGGACTTTAACACTCCACTTACAGAAATGGATACATCATCTAGACACATGGTCAATAAAGAAACAAGGGCCCTGAATGATACATTGGATCAGATGGACTTGATAGATATATTTAGAACTCTGCATCCCAAAGCGACAGAATATACTTTCTTCTCGAGTGCACATGGAACATTCTCCAAGACAGATCACATACTGGGTCACAAAACAGCCTTCATAAGTATACAAGAATTGAAATCATACCATGCATACTTTCAGACCACAATGCTATGAAGCTTGAAATCAACCACAGGAAAAAGTCTGGAAAACCTCCAAAAGCATGGAGGTTAAAGAACACCCTACTAAAGAATGAATGGGTCAACCAGGCAATTAGAGAAGAAATTAAAAAAATAGATGGAAACAAATGAAAATGAAAACACAACAATCCAAATGCTTTGGGACGCAGCAAAGGCAGTCCTGAGAGGAAAATACATTGCAATCCAGGCCTATCTCAAGAAACAAGAAAAATCCCAAATACAAAATCTAACAGCACACCTAAAGGAAATAGAAGCAGAACAGCAAAGGCAGCCTAAACCCAGCAGAAGAGAAATAATAAAGATCAGAGCAGAAATAAACAATATAGAATCTAAAATAACTGTAGAGCAGATCAACGAAACCAAGAGTTGGTTTTTTGAAAAAATAAACAAAATTGATAAACCTCTAGCCAGGCTTCTCAAAAAGAAAAGGGAGATGACCCAAATAGATAAAATCATGAATGAAAATGGAATTATTACAACCAATCCCTCAGAGATACAAACAATTATCAGGGAATACTATGAAAAATTATATGCCAACAAACTGGACAACCTGGAAGAAATGGACAAATTCCTAAACACCCACATACTTCCAAAACTCAATCAGGAGGAAATAAAAGCTTGAACAGACCCATAACCAGCGAAGAAATTGAATCAGTCATCAAAAATCTCCCAACAAATAAGAGTCCAGGACCAGATGGCTTCCCAGGGGAGTTCTACCAGACGTTTAAAGCAGAGATAATACCTATCCTTCTCAAGATATTCCAAAAAATAGAAAGGGAAGGAAAACTTCCAGATTCATTCTATGAAGCCAGTATTACTTTGATTCCTAAACCAGACAGAGACCCAGTAAAAAAAGAGAACTACAGGCCAATATCCCTGATGAATATGGATGCAAAAATTCTCAATAAGATACTAGCAAATCGAATTCAACAGCATATACAAAGAATTATTCACCATGATCAAGTGGGATTCATTCCTGGGATGCAGGGCTGGTTCAACATTCGCAAATCAATCAACGTGATACATCACATTAATAAAAGAAAAGAACCATATGATCCTGTCAATTGATGCAGAAAAGGCCTTTGACAAAATTCAACAACCTTTCTTAATAAAAACCCTTGAGAAAGCCGGGATAGAAGGAACACACTTAAAGATCATAAAAGCCATTCATGAAAAGCCCACAGCTAACATCATCCTCAATGGGGAAAAACTAAGAGCTTTTTCCCTGAGATCAGGAACACGACAGGGATGTCCCCTCTCACCACTGTTGTTTAACATAGTGTTGGAAGTTCTAGCATCAGCAATCAGACAACAAAAGGAAATCAAAGGCATCAAAATTGGCAAAGATGAAGTCAAGCTTTCGCTTTTTGCAGATGACATGATATTATACACGGAAAATCCGATAGACTCCACCAGAAGTCTGCTAGAACTGATACATGAATTCAGCAAAGTCACAGGATACAAAATCAATGTACAGAAATCAGTTGCATTCTTATACACTAATAATGAAGCAACAGAAAGACAAATAAAGAAACTGTTCCCATTCACAATTGCACCAAGAAGCATAAAATACCTAGGAATAAATCTAACCAAAGATGTAAAACATCTGTATGCTGAAAACTATAGAAAGCTTATGAAGGAAACTGAAGAAGATATAAAGAAATGGAAAAACATTCCATTCTCATGGATTGGAAGAATAAATATTGTCAAAATGTCAATACTACCCAAAGCTATCTACACATTCAGTGCAATCCCAATCAAAATTGCACCAGCATTCTTCTCGAAACTAGAACAAGCAATCCTAAAGTTTGTATGGAACCACAAAAGCCCCGAATAGCCAAAGTAATTTTGAAGAAGACCAAAGCAGGAGGCATCACAATCCCAGACTTTAGCCTCTACTACAAACGTGTAATCATCAAGACAGCATGGTATTGGCACAAAAACAGACACATAGACCAATGGAATAGAATAGAAACCCCAGAACTAGACCCACAAACATATGGCCAACTAATCTTTGACAAAGCAGGAAAGAATATTCAATGGAAAAAAGACAGTCTCTTTAACAAATGGTGCTGGGAGAACTGGACAGCAACATGCAGAAGATTGAAACTAGACCACTTTCTCACACCATTCACAAAAACAAACTCAAAATGGATAAAGGACCTGAATGTGAGACAGGAAACCATCAAAACCCTAGAGGAGAAAGCAGGAAAAGACCTCTCTGACCTCAGCCGTAGCAATCTCTTATTTGACACATCCCCAAAGGCAAGGGAATTAAAAGCAAAAATGAACTACTGGGACCTTATGAAGATAAAAAGCTTCTGCACAGCAAAGGAAACAACCAACAAAACTAAAAGGCAACCAAGGGAATGGGAAAAGATATTTGCAAATGACATATTGGACAAAGGGCTAGTATCCAAAATCTATAAAGAGCTCACCAAACTCCACACCTGAAAAACAAATAACCCAGTGAAGAAATGGGCAGAAAACATGAATAGACACTTCTCTAAAGAAGACATCCAGATGGCCAACAGGCACATGAAAAGATGCTCAATGTCGGTCCTCATCAGGGAAATACAAATCAAAACCACACTCAGATATCACCTCACGCCAGTCAGAGTGGCCAAAATGAACAAATCAGGAGACTATGGATGCTGGAGAGGATGTGGAGAAACGGGAACCCTCTTGCACTGTTGGTGAGAATGCAAATTGGTGCAGCCACTCTGGAAAACAGTGTGGAGGTTCCTCAAAAAATTAAACATAGACCTACCCTATGACCCAGCAGTAGCACTGCTAGGAATTTACCCAAGGGATCCAGGAGTACTGATGCATAGGGGCACTTGTACCCCAATGTTTATAGCAGCACTCCAACTATAGCCAAATTATGGAAAGAGCCTAAATGTACATCAACTGATGAATGGATAAAGAAATTGTGGTTTATATACACAATGGAGTACTACATGGCAATGAGAAAGAATGAAATATGGCCCTTTGTAGCAACGTGGATAGAACTGGAGAGTGTGATGCTAAGTGAAATAAGCCATACAGAGAAAGACAGATACCATATGTGTTCACTCTTATGTGGATCCTGAGAAACTTAACAGAAACCCATGGGGGAGGGGAAGGAAAAAAAAAAAAAGAGGTTAGAGAGGGAGAGAGCCAAAACATAAGAGACTGTTAAAAACTGAGAACAACTGAGGGTTGATGGGGGGTGGGAGGGAGGGGAGGCTGGGTGATGGGTATTGAGGAGGGCACCTTTTGGGATGAGTACTGGGTGTTGTGTGGAAACCAATTTGACAATAAACTTCATATATTGAAAAAGAAAAAAGAAAATAGGATAGACACAGTGGCAGTTGGGACCCAGGAGATAACAGATAGAGACAGCTGGTAAGAGTGGTTATGTAATCAAGAAAGAGATTAAGATTAATTAAAGAATAATTGCAAGGAAATTCACCTGTAATATAACAAATCACCAGCACACACTAAAAAGCAGTCATTTCTGGGATACTCATATTTATAACTCATTCAGCCCAAACCAATCCCAGAATATAGCCAGTCTAGGGTTGGATCTGAATGGAACACAGGTTAACATAGGTAGTTATAAGAAAGTCAGATACTAGTAGGTCATAAAGAAAAACAGTCTGAACTTATTACAGGGTTCTAAACTTATGGAGATTTTCTTTCAGTGGAACTTCTAGATATTTGCACTATAATGGGAGAGAACTTAATATCAAGAATTGTCTTATAAGGTGCCAATCATGAGTGATATGTACTGTACATTACTAAATTCTTTGAAAATCAGTACTCTCTGAGTGTCATACATGAAAGCTTTGTAGAAATCAGGATATTGTGATTAATTTTGTGTGTCAACTTGACTGGGCCACTGAGCGCCAAGATGTTTGGTCAAACACTATTCTGGGTGTTTCTGTAAGGGTGTTTTTAGATGAGTTTAACATTTAAACTAATACACTAAATAAAAGCAGATTGCCCTTCCTAATATAGGTGGGCACCATCCAATCAATTGAAAGCCTGAACAGAACATAAAAGCTGACCTTTCCCCAAATAAAAGAGAATTCCTCCTGCCCAACTGCCTTCACACTAGGACATTGTTTCTTTCTGCCTTCAGATTCAAACTGAAATGTCTCTTTCTAGGTCTCAAGACTGCTAGCCTTTAGACCAAAACTGTATCATCAGTTCTCCTGGTTCTCAGGCCTTCAGACTCAGACTGGAATTACCATTGGCTCCCCTGGGTTTCCAGCTTGTTTATCATGTTAGTCAATTCCTATGATAAATCCCTTTCTATTTATATATAATTTTATTTGTTCTCTCTGTGGAAAACCCTAATACAGAGAATAACAGTTAACCAGAATATATGGCCCTGTTAGGTAGGTGTGTGCTAATTTTAAAAAAAGATAAAAGTTACAAACAATTCTTAGAAATACAGTGGCTTCCCTGGATGTGAGAGTTTGTCAGATTTCCTCATAATTTCGATGACCTTGACAGTTTTGAGGAGTTTTGGTCAGGTATATTGTAGGATGTTCCCATACTGAAATTTGTCTTACATGCTTCTTCTGATAAAACTGGAGTTATGGGTTTGGGGGAGGCAGACCACAGAAGCCAAGAATCATTCTCATCACATCATAGTAAGAGTACACACTATCAATAAAATTTGTTGATATTGACCTTGATCATTTTGCTGAGGTAGTGTTTGTTAAAATTCTCTACTGTGAAGTTACTCTTTCCCCATTTCCATACTGTACTCTTTGCAAGGAAGTCACTATTTGCAAACAACACTTAAGGAATAGGGATTTATACTCCCCCCCTCCTTCAGGGTGTAGTATCTACATAAATTATTGGGAATTTTCTGCATGGAATAGTTGTCTCTTTTCCCCCATTTATTTTGTCAGTCATTTATATCAGTAAGCATTCACAGATAGTTATTTATATTATTATTTTTAAGGTTATAGTGTTTATCAAGTTAAATTTCTAAAACTAGCAAGATAAAATATAAGTTGTTAGGACGCAGATCACACCCTAGGGAATATTTACCTGGTAATCCCAATGATACCACAAGCTAAATGATTCCCAGTGTTTCCCTTTTGCATACTTTCTTCATTTCCACCTTTGCCCAAGGCATCTCATATCTCATGGCCCACCATTGTGTGGCTAGTGATGGAATGGTCTTCTGAGACTTCAATCACAGAATCTTCCATAGACACTTTGGCCATCCTTGCCAGCAGTCACACTGTCCAGGTCTCCAACATGGTCTCTTAAACTTTTGGCCCACTGTGTTTTTGGATAGAGAATTAAAGTGAGGACATACACTGGTATAGCCTTGAGTACTGTGTCTAAACTAATGGATGTGGAATCCGTGTTCACCTTCTGTCAATCCTGTAATGGTTCCTGATCTCTAGCAGGCCCACTTTCATTCTGCATGAAGTGGATGGTGCCCTCCACTGGGCACTGGCCCTTCAGCATGCACACAGCCTTCATCTCCGTGACTCCAAAGGATGTACTTCAGTCCAGGCTCCCAGGGCTGTGGAGGATGGCACAGAAGTCACCAGCCTCCACAGATATTTATTTTATAATTTGGATAATAATCCAATACCACTTAATTTATTTTGCTACCTTGTGACTTTTTTGTGTGTTCTTTGCTTGTTCTTAGCATTTCCTTAATTTCTGGTACTACAAGATGCTCCAGGCCCTTCTTGTAAGGTTTTCTTGCCTCAGTCCTAAAATCACTAATTTCACCAAGGAGTCTTTAAATGCTATTTTATCTGATATTAATAGTGCTAGTCCCAGATTCTTTATGGTAGGGAGGGGAGAGGCGGTGGCATGGGATTTTATTAATTTTCTGTGTTTTAAGTTTTACCCTTTCTAGGGTCATTAGGTTTAAGTGTATCTAATGAAAATAAAAATTAGGTAGATTTGTCTAATCTAATTGTAGAGTGTTTCTTTACCAGATGAAAATAATCAACTTTTATGTGTACATTTATTTCTATATCTTCACTTACCTGTAATTTTAATTTGCATTAATTCATATCTCCTTCTATATTTCATTATTTTCACTGAAGTAAAGTAATTTTCTTTATTTCCTTTTCCCCACTCCTTGTGTAGATACTATATTTAAAGTTTTAGTGCTTACCCTCAAATGGTTCACAGGTATACTTGTATTAATGAAGTCTATAATAAATAACACTCTCATCTTTCTACATAATTAAAGAACATTACCATAAATCATTTAGGTTTAATATTTCTATTTTCCACTTTTCATATTATGTTCTCTTATATTTAAATTTTATTTATTTTCAAAATTTGGGTTGGATTGGCAGTAATTTCTTGTTCTTTTAAAAACTGGGGGCATGCTAGTAGTGACCGCCTTGACAGTAACAACCACAAATCCTATTCAAACCATAATCTGAGAATTTATGGTTTGAATAGGAAGGGTTTGAATTAAGGTTTGAAGTACTGTAGATTGGAATGGAAGAAAAAATTTAAAGCACATACATGCACATACATGTATCATGAATATGAAAAAGTCCACTCACTGGAAAGATGCAAGCAGTTTGAATAATCATCCACCATATTACTAGCAAGTGAAGAATTTGTTTCCTTAAATGTAATAATCAAAACTATTATTCATGCTATCTTTATCTTAATATCAATCATTCTGCCAAAGAAATAAATAGGTGTGATTTATTTTTTTGAAGGACTAAAACTAAAGTGGGTCTCAAGATGATGTAAACTATTTCTACAGATACAGAAGATGTTTAGTTGTACATGTGGAAAATGTACACCTTTAGCATAGGAAAATTTGAAATTCTTCCCTTTTGAAAGACACAGGTGCCTGATAGCTTGTTACCAGCTCTTTAGAAACAATCAGAGGAATGGGAGAAAAATAAAACTATAGAAGTGAAAAAAGAGTATGAGAATTACATAATGCTGCCAACCAGCCTTAAATTTTCAGCTTGGCAAACAACTTGATTATTGACTAAGGTTAGCAGAAACGAAAAACATATTTGAAGACTCAAGTCAGGAAGATAAATGTGTTATATCCATCTGGCAGGCAAGCAGTGTTTTCCCATGGAATAGGGGAACCATCTCTAGAGAGAAGATTGGGTTTAGTCAGAGTTATATAACCCAACTGCAGAGATTTAAAGAGAAGGAAATAGAATTGAGAAAATCTCTCTGCAATTATTTTACAGGCCACTAATTTTAATCTCATATTGGAAAAGTTTATTCAAAAAAATAAATTTAAAAAATGACAGGAAAACCAAGCACAAATTTTAACAATACCTCTGTTCTGGTGAACAGACTACCTATGATCTTACAACCACATCTTTGTGTAATTCCTGTATGGTGGGCCAGTACCTATGGCTTGCTTCTAACCAAATGGATGCAAAAATGTAATGAGTGCTGCAATCTTTGTGCCACTATCTCTATCTCCATCTTTCCCTAGCTTAGAAGAAGCAAACTGCCATAAATCATACAGTTGCAAGGCAATGAAAACAACTTGAGAGAGCTTAGAAGCAGACTGCCCCACTCGAGTCTCGAGATAGGAACCCTGCACTGGCTAACACCTTGACCACAGTCTTGCAGAGAACCTCACTAAGCCATGTGTATACTCCTGAGCCATGAAAACCATAAGATAGTAAGTATATTTGTTTAAAGCTTCCATGTTTGTGGTAATTTTGTTATTTAGCAATATAAAAATAATAAACCTACTTACATAACTTACATTAAGTTATTTATTTGTTTATTCATTCAGTACATGCTTAGGCACTGGGCTGAGTCCAGTGCTAAACCAAGGTTTCAGCTTAATGGGTCAGACTCTATGTTGTGCAATAATTTGGGGGAAATACAGGATTCTGTTGGAGTTACAGAAGGCTTTCTGGGGGAAAAAAGGATATCTATATAAAATTTGAAGTATAAATTTTCTAGGTGAAAAGAATATGAAACGAAGAATGTTTCAGAAAGAGACAATTCATGCAATGTTCAGGATGACACTGAAAATAGATCAGCCTAGCAGTTTAGATGTGTGTGTGTGCACGCGCGTGTGTGCGTGTGTGTGTTTAGCAGAGGTGGGAGGCAGCAAAAGACTGAAAAAAGAAGTACATTTATGTGGGTTTTTTCTTGTAAATCATGTTAGAGTTTGGGCTGTATCCTAATAAACTGCTATTTTCCTTTAGGTGTGTGTAGCTATTTTCTCTTCACTTATTAAAGTTTCTGGATTTGAAAGAGCAGTGTGTGTGTGTGTGTGTTTATTATCATTCTGGCCTCAGTTCACTCCATCTCCAACTTTCTTATATGAAGTAAATACTGTGATAGAGGTTGGAGTAAATGATGAAGACAGCATTGCAGAACTTGCCTCTAATATCAGGGCTGTTTGGTACAGCCATGTGAGCTTAAATATTAAGAACTCCAGAAGTTTTCAGTCACATAGAGCAACGTTTTTCAAACACCAGTATGCATAAGAATTACCCAGCGATCTTTTTTAAAGTGCAGGTTCCAATTCAGTAAGTCTGGGAAGGGCCTCAGATTCTGAATTTCTAACAGGATCTCAGGTGATGGTGATGCTGCCTGTCTAAAGAGCACCTTGCAATAACAGAAATAAATCATAATGTAAATTGTAATTTACATATAACATAAATCATAAAGAGTCCTCTGGACATGGTTAGTGGCATGGCTTACTAGTAGAGCAGCTGGAGCCTCATGACTCAGAAATCTCAGGTGAGGTTAGAGCGATGTGATAAAACTCAATTAATTATGGAGATTTTTTTTAATATGAAAGGATGTCTTTGAGCTCTTTTGAATAAAAAGTTTTATCATGCCCAATTCCACTTCCTTAGGTAATGTACTGTGATTAAAATAGAGTTTAGGGCTTTGTATTTCATATCTGTTCAGTATTGAGCCACTACCAGCCCTGAAATCCCAAGCAGAGCTCTATGACGGGAAAATTGAGTTGTAGTTGAATTTGTGAAGACATAGAAAAGAAACGTTATCCCTGTGATGAAAAAGGAAACTGTATATCCCTAGTATCTCCTCCTATACAATCTAAGGGCATGTGCCTTTCTGCTACTGCCCCTCACAACTCCTGCCCAAAGGTGACCTGGGTTCTCAGATCAGCGCGACCATCAGACAGCCCCATACTCCCAAAGTCACTCTCCAGACTCATTTTCCCACTGTCTTATGGCCTTATTCTCTATTAAGGCTAGCTTGATGAATGAAAATATCACTCAACAAATCATCATGATACTTCTTGGCAAAGCTTGGTTTCACTAGAGAGTGTTCCGAGGTGTAAATCTGCATACAGGAAATTCATTGGAAAGTGCTATTGAGATCGACAGCTGTGGGGGTGTAAAGACAACAAGACTGAGGTAAGAAAAGGTTTGGCTGGGATGCAGTCACAACAGAGGCCTCAGCTGATGCCTTGGGGAGGTATGGCACTGAGATGGTCCCAAAGGGTTGCTTCAAATTGAGGCAAAAGGGCCAGCTTGTTATACGCCCACATAAAATAGTCATTGTATTTAGACAGCCACAGGAAAAGGGGCATGTTATTAGGTGATGCAGCACTTTTCCACCCAGAACAAACATCAGGAGGGAATACTCAGCTGCCAGCCATCAGCAGTCAACATTACCAGCATCAGGGGAAAAAGATACTCTGTTCCTGAAGCAGGGGTTATATAAACTTCACAAGGGAGCATCTACTATGACCCCTTCCATAAATAACTTGTGTTTTAAGAGCCTAAAATGCCTTAACACAAGAACGCAAGAAAGCAAGTAATGCAGCCACTTCATGCTCTATTATAGTAGTTTGAGGTATGCAAGTTTCTCATACCATCCAGGTCAATGCTTCTAAACCTACCTTAGTGAGAGACCAGGGTTTTTTTCCCCTCTGTTATTTCAAATTTGTCATAAACAGATACATAGTCTTATCACACATGCCCAGAACACACCTTGCACCAGGGGAGTTGAACAGCATCTGAAATACACCCTATATAACTCTTCAACCAGATATGTACACTAATTGCAAACTTTTTTTTTTTATCAATCCATAGAATTTTTTTATCATGTCTTCAGCCCCTTGAACTACACAGCCTTTTTTAGTTACATAAAAGAAGGAAAGATGGAAAAAGAAACAAGCAATAACATAACAAAACAAAGGAAAAGCTGCTCTACAGCACACAGGCCTCAAGCACACACGTGAGTAGTTTGCAAAACTACTCATGATTTTGTTTCTGTTCCTGTTTTGTTTTGTATTTATATCTTATTATATATATATATATATATATATATATATATATATATATATATGAAATTTATTGACAAATTGGTTTCCATACAACACCCAGTGCTCATCCCAAAAGGTGCCCTCCTCAATACCCATCACCCACCCTCCCCTCCCTCCCACCCCCCATCAACTCTCAGTTTGTTACTAATTGCAAACTTAAGTGTAAAGTTTGTAAAACTTTACATTTTCGGATTTATCAGTGACTTGAACAATTTCACTGAGGAGCACTGGTTTTGTGTGCTATTCAGATGCACACTGCAGTTTGTGAAACCCTGTTTTAGGTAGTCACCTGGTTCTTGTCTTTAAAGGAGTCAAAAAACAATCTAAAGAACAAACAACTACCATAAAACTACAGCAATACCATCGATTACTGTTCTGCCTAGGAAAGTAGATATGTAAGATCTTTCTCATTTCTTACCTCGGTTTTAAGGCTCAAGTGAATTGAAGTTCCCTTGCTTTTAAGTCCAAGCTTTTTTTCTAGGTTATTTTAATCTCAATCTCTATCAGGAGAGGACATGTGTCAGTCAATGCCCCTGTTTCATGCAGGTAATATTCCTTTAGCTGCTTTTAAATTTTTAGTCCCTTTCATACTTACAGGACATTTCAGACCCACACTATGTTGTTTCTGAATCAAACACTGACAGAAAAGGTCTGTTTTCAAAGCTTATTCCTGCTGAATTTGAGTCAGTCTCCTGTCACAGTGTCATTCTAAAGTTTAAGCTGCTGTGAGTTCAAAAAATGTGAAAAAAAGAGCTAGACAGGATCCTTATATGTGTAGTGCAGCTCCTATCAGGTCTTCTGAATACCAGAACTGCTTTGACAATCCACTTGGACTTGAGCTGAGAGGCAATATTGTTCTTACATGCTGGGAAGCAGGTGCCTACTATAGGCAGAACTTCTTATAAGGTACAGCTTTTACTTTTACCATTAGATTCTAAAAATAGTATGTCCTTTACCGACATTCTTCTACTGCCTCCTATCCACAAACACAAAGAAAATACAATTCCATTTCTGCTTTGAACTCTGATCATCATAATAACCAAAGCAGAGCTTCCATAATAACTAACTCAATGACCTTGGAAATATAACCTTCTAGATTAGGAAAAAAAGATTCCTGGAAATTCCCACCCTGTCAAAACCTAGACCAGGGGAAATGGCTTCTGATGGAAAATAAGTAATATGTCCACCTTGATAACAAATAAGGATCCCCTAAATTGGGAGGGGAGTAGCAGTAGGCCTGCACTATATATGTAAGGTGGTTAAACATATTCTTATATCATGAACTAGTGATCATTATTATTGTGGCTTCTTAAACATTTAAATAGAATAGATTTTAATTTTTTTACATAACTTATTGACAGATTGGTTCCCATACAACACCCAGTGCTCATCCCAACAAGTGTCCATCAATGCCCATCACACACTTTCCCCTCCCCCAACCCCATCAACCCTCAGTTTGTTCTCAGTATCCAAGAGTCTCTTATGGTTTGCCTCCCTCCCTCTCCGTAACTTTTTGCCCCCTTCCCTTCCTCCGTGGTTTTCTGTTAAATTTTTCAAGATCCACATATGAGTGAAAACATATGGTATCTGTCTTTCTCTGACTGACTTATTTCACTTAGCATAATACCTTCCAGTTCCATCCACATTGCTGCAAATGGCCAGATTTCTTTCTTTCTCATTGCCAACTAGTATTCCATTCTATATATAAACCACATCTTCTTCATACATTCATCAATTGATGGACATTTAGGCTCTTTCCACAATTTGGCTATTGTTGAAAGTGCTGCTATAAACATTGGGGTACATGTGCCCCTATGCATCAGCACTCCTGTATCCCTTGGGTAAATTCCTAGTGGTGCTATTGCTGGGTCATAGGGTAGTTCTATTTTTAATTTTTTGAGGAACCTCCACACTCTTTTCCAGAGCTACCGCACCAGTTTGCATTCCCACCAATAGCGCAAGAGGGTTCCCGTTGAACAGAATTTAATCTTGAAAAAAAAAAAGGTGTTACAAATCAACTAAAAAAATTTGATTTCAAAAATTTGATCTCAAATTATATCATTATAATCACTGTAGGAGCTTTTACCATGTGCCAATTACTATTCAAAGTGTTTAAAATTTAACTCATCTAAGCTTCCTAATAAACCTATGATATAGGTAGATAGACACTATTAGCATATATATTATAAAACACACATATATATTACATTAGAAAAAAGTGTTACTGAGAACTATATTGATTTCCTATTTAAAAAACTTAGATGATTAAGCTCTTCAGCATTAAAATAAGAATTGCCTTATATTGAGGAAACTTGAAAGAAAAAGGAGTATCTTTTAAGCCAATGTCACAGTGTAAGATGCACTGATGGCATTTGCTATGGCTTCAGCACCAGCCAAACAGCAACATATGATGAATTTTGTTCAAATTCTGCACATACACGGTCATAGGCTTTCTTTTTTAAATTTTTTTTTACTGTTTATTTATTTTTGAGACAGAGCTAGAGACAGAGTGTAAGTGGGAGAGGGGCAGAGAGAGAGGCAGACACAGAATCCGAAGCAGGCTCCAGGCTCTGAGCTGTTAGCACAGAGCCTGTTGTGGGACTTGAACTCACAAACAGTGAGATCATGACCTGAGCCAAAGTCAGATGCTTAGCCAACTGAGCCACCCGGGCTCCCCCAGTCTTAGGCTTTCTAAGGAAAAACATCTTTAAGTTGCATGCTGTGAGCTTCTCACTGTAACTTTCAGAAATGCTTGGAAAATTTTAGCAAACCAATGTTATGAGTTTTTTTTTTTAAGTTGATTAAAGAAATATTCACTTTAATTTCTAGAATACATAACCATACTATTGGAATTACTGATATAGATTTTTTCATTGCATATATAGACCAAGGTAAAAAATAACAGGTATCTGAAGTGTAGAGGAGAGACTATAATGACCCCTTTTTGACCTCTCCTTTCATTCTTCTCTCTTTGGTCTCCTCTTCTTCTGTCCTATATCTAAGTAATTCCCAATAAATCCACCCGTAAGAACTCAATTTCAGACTTTAGAGAGCAGTGTACAGCTTCATTCTATAGTGATCAAAAATGAGCAAGGTAGAGCTTCATTTTCAATCCACTTGACCTAATTTTTTTTCAGATTTATAGTGTCAAAGTATTTCTGGAATCACACTCCGATGCTGAAACTCCAGGGCTGATACAGTTCTTTTTTCTTCTTATGCATGCTCAGCACCATCTGAAGAAGCAGGGATCCTGATGTGCTTCCCTCAGGAACACCACAGTTACTGCAACTAACCTTATGGAGAAGCCTCAGATTCAAGAGTGAATTGAACTGAAGCACCATCCACTGGAAGGCGATTGAGTTATACCACTGCACAGAATTCTTTATCAGAAAAATATGATAAGACAAGGAATAAAAAATCTAATTGCTTCTATATTTACTTCAAAGATTGCACCTGACACTCCTACTCATCTTTAGAAATGTGCAGTAGAAAGGCAGTAAAATATAGCAGTGATTTTCAGACTGAAAACCACCTCTAGAAATGGATTTACTTGGCTATGTTGTTACATGTGGCTCTACTGGCTGAATGGATTTGCTGATTTAATTATGATTTGTTTCCCTGATCAATCAATGGATGCTTATTAATCTTTGGGCTAGTCAAGGTACTCTGATGAATACAAAAGCCAATAAAATGGAACTATAATACCATTATTATTAGGTGCTAAATTACATGGTAGGTGTGTAAAGCACAAGAGAATAAAGAAATTATATAAAGTAATGATTAATTCATTGAGGAATTAGTATTTGGGTTAGTCCTTAGAAACAGGAGTTTATTAAACAAAGGTAAAGGGAAGAGAGAGGTATGAGAATATTGAACAAGTTACAGAATCAAATATTTGTGAACTAGAATCTAAACTTCTAATTCTAAAATCAGAAGATTTTCATATTCTAAAATTTAAAAATTCTGAATCTCAACTTGGGAGTTATGCTCCCTCTAGCTGAAAAATATGAGAGACTGAGTTAAATAAAGTTTGTACATATCACAATGTCCATTTGAGACCCTTTAGAAAACTTTTATTAAACATCTACATTGTTATATATATATGTATTTGAGCATGGCGTGTCCATGCATGTAGGGAGGGAGAGAAATTCATTTGAACATACCCATAAATTGTTCTTAGAGCTAGAATAAAAACAAAGTACACAGAAGTTTATATATATGATTGTATAATATAAATTTTTTTACATAGACGCACATATACACGTTTGTATATATAGAAACATGTTTCACGAAAAATAAAAAAAAAACAAACCAGCAAACCTAAAACCCTGATAATGCCATTATTTTCGGGAAGAGATACTAGTAACCATAGGAATGGAATAATAGATTTCCAATTTTATACTCTTTTGCACTATTTGCTTTTGGTGATATGTTCATATACTGCTTTTATAATTAAAAACCTAGTATAAAATTAGATACTAACATTTGCACAATAACAAAAACATACAAAAATATGTTGATTTTAAAGATCACATGATATGCACTTTAAAGTATAAGTGGAAATCATTTTAAGTTAATTTCCTTGCAATTTGAAAATGATCCAGTCATCAGAGTTCCAAAATGATCTAGCTGAGAATCTTCCTCATCCCTGTTTAATTCTTCCTTCTCTGGGAACATTTGCCACATAGCTATGACTGATAGCAATGCAACTTCTACACTTCAGTAGGAAGGAATGATTTCCATTTGCTTTCTCTTATGATTATGAGCTCCTGGAGAGTTACAAACTGCAGAATGAAGGGGCAGTATTCTGTCTGACAGGAGTTAGTAGGAATAAGCTGTCATTCTTTAGAAGGAATTCAGTAAATATTTCTTTAAAGCAGCTTCTCTAATAACTTACACAGTGGTGGAAAGCAACATGATACCTCAACTTATTGCTACCCTTCAACCAAGTGACAATAAGTCTGACAGTTAAAGACAGGCCTCCCTGACTAGACCAGAGAATTGAAGAAATTGTTCATTGATTTCCTCTATTCTATTCTACAGAAGGCTTCAACTCCCTATTTATATATATCATCTGGAGACCATTCAATGTGCAAAAGCATTTTGATAAATTTTAAGTTTATAAATATTACTTTACTTTCAAGTATCCTTTTCATTTTCTCCCTCCACCATAATACTGGACAATGTGAATATTTTCTTTTTGGTTAAAGCAAGTTATAAATTTATGGGACTGACCAGTGCCCAGAAATTGGGACATCTTTCATAAAAGTCAAACTCAAGGAGAGAGATCAACAAGTTAAAATTGTGAAATATGACCTGAATGATGCAAATTATAATAAATTACAGTTGGACTTACATAAAAGGACAATATAAACTATTTGAAAGGATGGCTCATTTTCCCAATTTTCATCAAAATAAAATAAAAGCCTGTAGACATTTAACTTCCTTCTCTTAATTACAAGGGACTGGAGTAAAAAACGTATAACATATTCTGTCATTCTGATCTGAGCAAATATAAGGAATTGATTCCCCTGCTTCTAATTATTGGTTGACATAATTAACACTATACAGAAAACCATAGTAATTTACTTCACTACATACAGTCAGCATCATGATACTTTTCAGATTTCACTTGTTTGGCAGGCTTTGTTTTTGGCAGCTTTGAGATCAGGGAAGAGAGTTAAAAGCATTTCAAACTGCCATACGATTGAATGAATTCTGTTCCAAAAAAAAATGACCAACTGTCTTAGTGCAACTTGTCCAAAGTTGCACTTGCAGAGAAAAATGTACTAATTCTGAAAAAGAAAAGTAATGGAGAAATGTAAGCAGTGAAGTTCCTTCACCAGTAATGCTACCTTCTGCAGTCAGCTATGTGTGCTTTGAAAATAAGTCATCAGTTTTTCTATTATCTCCAGGTGTTTTTTGCTATTAAATGAAGGACAAACCACAATTTATAAAACCATGTGATTCAGTTTTTCCTTTTTATTTTGAAGAACATAATTAAACATTCTTTAAAAATACTTATTGTACAACAAACTAATAATCTAATTTAAAAATGGACAGAAGATCTATTTGAATATGTTCCCAAAGAAGACATACAGATGGTCAACAGACACATGAAAAGATGCTTGACATTATTATACATCAGGGAAATTCAAATTAACACCACAATGAGATATCACCTTACACCTGTCAGAATGGCTAGAGTCCAAAATATATGAAATAACAAGTGTTGGTGAGGGGATGTGGAGAAAGAGAAACCCCCGTGTATTGTTGGTGGGAATGTAAATTGTGGCAGCACTGTGGAAAACCTTAAGGAAGTTCCTTAAATAATTAAAAGTAAAAAACTGTATGATCCAGTAAATCCACTATGAAGCATTTACCCAAAGAAAACAAAAATGTAAAATCAAAAAGATATATGTGCCCCTATATTTACTACAGCAATATTCACAATCGCCAAGATATGAAAACAACCCAAGTGTCTGACACACACATCAGAATATTAGTCATAAAAAGGATGAGATTTTTGTCATTTGCAAGAACATGGGTGCACCTAGATGATATTACATAAAGTGAAATAAATCAAAGCAAGGCAAATGTCATATGACTTCACTTATATGTGGAATCTAAAAGAATAAAACAAATGAATAAACAAACAAAAGCAGAAACAGACCCATAAATACAGAGAAAAAACTTACAGTTGCCAGAGAAAAGGATAATAGTTGGTATGGACAAAATTGGTGAAGGGAGGTGGGAGATACAGCTTCTAGATACAGAATGATTAAGTCATGGACATAAAAGGTGCAGCATAAGGAATATAGTCAATGATATTATAATAGGGCTGTATGGTGAAAGGTGGGAGCTACACTTGTGGTGAGCACAGAATACTGTATAGATTTATAGAATCATTATGTTGTACACCTGAAACTAATACAACATTGTATGTCAACTATATTTCAGTAAAAATAGTTACTGTTTTATAAATAATGCTGATCACTTAAAATTATCTATCAGATGCATGTTTCCAGGTAGAAGGCATTACAGCATATGAAACTGTGTTAAGTTCGTACGTGTCAAAGGTTAACAAACTCTTCTGAAAATTCTCAAAGTAATGAGCCTAAACTTGAGCCAATTCAGCTCTATTTTACAACCATCCATCCACTTTTGCACTCATTGCAGTTATTCACACTACCCACAGAAAACCCACTCTTTAAAGAGTGATATTATATCTCTCTGGGTTTTTTTTTTTTTTTTGTGACATAAACTTCAGAAAATCTGAACAATCCTTCTTTTTCCCTTAGATGAAAATTTAATTTGGGGGAACCTCAAATAATTCAAAAGTGGTCAAATCAGTTTCACTCAAACTTTTAAAAGAAAGAAGAAAGGACCCTTTTCACAGAGGCATAGAAAGATTTTGTTCAAAAGCACATTTGTATTTAATGTTATAAACAGTGCAGGGTAGAAGCGATAGTGTAACATAGTACAGGTTTCCTGATGTTATCTTTTGGATACATAAGTACTACTTTCCTGTTGATTTGAGAGATTTGTAGATAGATACACTAATGACATAGACATTGATCAGTTAGTGGAGAAAAAGCCAGCTCAAATGAGTGAACTTGCATCCCAGACAGTTCAGTTTCTTTCTCTTTTTCTTTTTCTTTTTAACCAATAGCAGTAAACAGATGCCCCTAGAAAGTTAATGGGAATTTATTTTCAGGTTTACAGATGAAAAATGGGCACGCCACTACATACCAATGGTAAATACTGTAGTGTCCTTGCATTAAAATACAATGATTACATTATGGACACAATGCAGGAACTCACTCTATAAGGTTAGAATAAGAAGGAGTGGCCTAGATCAACTAATCCATAATCTTCATTGCAGGATGAGGAAATCCCAGTCCTAAGAGGTAAAGGAAACTGCCCATGCCACCCAGAGGCAGTCAGTGCTAAACCTGGCCAGAGAGTAAGAATTTCTAATCATTGTATCATCCCTCTTTCCACTTCGTGTAATGCTAATAGCTGGTTTCCAAAGATTGAAAATGTCAAGGCACAAATACAACAGAAGTACACTTACAGCTCATGCAACAGATCTGGGTGGATGCACCCTGTCAGAGAAAGGTCTCTCATTAACAAAATTATTCTGGTACCTAGGCTGCCTACAGCTCTGAGGCTTTTCAATACACAGCTCCCAACGTTGCCTGGGAAAGTTGTCTTCGTAATTGGTTAGAGGAAGAAAGTAGCATGTAGGAGAACACTGGAGAGGAAAGTTTGGGGAAACAGAGAGAGAAAAGACCATCATTACTTTTGATAGCATTTTATTGGCTTGTACCTAGTCCCTTGACAACAAGAGAGGCTCAGGAATGTAGTTTATTTGCCTATGAGAAAAATAAAGCAAATTTTGGTGAATATCTAGTAGTCTTTAGTTCATGGTACATGACATTACTCTGCCTGGATAATTTATAAAAACCATCTTGCTTACCACCTCTGAGTTTTTTTTTTTTTTTTTTTTTTTTTTTTAATTTAAGGCCTGGAGAGTTTTTTTTTTTTTTTTTTTCAACGTTTATTTATTTTTGGGACAGAGAGAGACAGAGCATGAACGGGGGAGGGGCAGAGAGAGAGGGAGACACAGAATCGGAAACAGGCTCCAGGCTCCGAGCCATCAGCCCAGAGCCTGACGCGGGGCTCGAACTCACGGACCGCGAGATCGCGACCTGGCTGAAGTCGGACGCTCAACCGACTGCGCCACCCAGGCGCCCCCACCTCTGAGTTCTTTAAATCAAAGAGATAACTGAGTAAATAAACATCTAGTATTTAAATGTAAATAAACATCTAGTAATTTCTACCACTACATTTTGCTACTTTACGGTATGTGGTCCTAATCTGTCAGAGTGTCTTAGTAAAGGCACTCTGCATCCCAGCACTGAAATCTCTGTCAAAATGATTTTGGGTGGATGCTCCATTGTCATTTTCTCCAATGGTCAAATCACTGGCGATATCACTGAGAGAGGTCTCTCCTGCATGCGCAGTTTGGATGCAGGAGTTCACTCTCCTATTCTGTGCTGACCTTCACAACTATCTCTGCTTTCAGTTTAACACACAGGTTCTGGGAAGATGTTACATCCGCTTTAAAAATGAATTAACGATTTTATTCAGAGTGGACATCTATTTATTGTGTGTACATTTTACGAATGTGAAAATATACATTAGAGAATCATTTGATGCAGGATCACAGAGGCATTTCATTTGAAATTCAAAAATAAAAGCTTCTCTGTGAATGGATTTTTAAGTCATGTTTTACTTATTTATTTGGTTTATATTTTATGTATTGATTTTTAAGTAAGCTCCATGCACAATGTGAGGCTTGAACTCACAACCCTGAGATTGAGAGTTGCATGCTCTACTGCCTGAGCCAGCCAGGCACCCCTGTGAATGGTCAATTTATGTAGACAAAATGGATAAACTCTTTAATATTTATATATTAGGACACATACTTTAAAAACACATATATAATTTTCATATGTTATGGCTTTCATTCCATTCAGAAAACCAGGCCATTTCTTTTGTCTAGTAAAAAGAAGACAAAGCAAAGAAATAAAGGCTTACTTTTGAATTTTTAAATTCTAGAACAGTTAAAAGCACTCAAATCCTAGGCAAAATATTTGGAAGAACCACACGCACTAAAAAAACGATTATCATGTGGAGAGTATAAACTAAATCCCCTATCTGAAGCAAGGGGAGGAGGAGGAAAAGGCACCATGGAGGTCCCTGAGGAGGGACTCTGGACTCTGCTCCCAGGTCAAGCACAAAAGAAAGGCTAAAGTGAAAAATACAGACAATAGTAAATAACTTGTCTATGCTTTTCATTTTAGTCTTTCTGTTTGGGGTCTTTCCTCATTGTTTTAATTGGCTTTTTCTTATTAATCTGTAGTTCTTTTTTTCTTTCTTTCACTTTCATTGAGATATAATTGACAAACAGTATTGGATAAGTGTGTAACACAGTAACTTGACTTACATATATTGCAAAATGGATACCACTGTCAGTTTAATGTCTATTAACTCATATAGATGCCAAAAATTTTTTTCTTTCCCCTTGTGATGAAGACTTTTAGAATCTACCCTCTTAGCAACTTTTAAATATACCATACAGCAGTGTTAACTGTTAGCAAATTGTCATTTGTACATTATATCCCCACTTCTTATATAATAAATGGAAGTTTGTACCTTTAAACACCTTCATTCAGTATAGAATTTTTTATATGTTGTATGTATATTCTTAAAATATATTGTGTTTATACTTTTGTGTATATATACTTATATAGTTTGTGTATATAAATATATTTATTTATATATTGTATGTAATATATACATGTTATAGATTTTTATATATTTTGGATAAGATTCTTTGCAGATATTATGTATTGTGACTATTTTCCCCTATCTATAGCTGATCTCTTTACTCAAAATGTTGTCTTTTGATGAAAAGAGTCTCATAATTTTAATGAGGTACACTAATTTATTTTTATTTTAGTTTAGTTTTATTTTATGACCAGTGTTTTTTTCTATCCTGTTTAAGAAATAACTTATTTCAACATAATAAAGGCCAAATATGAAAAACCCACAGCTAACATCTTACTTAATGGTGAAAAACTGAGGGTTTTTCCCCTAAGATCAGTAATAAGACAAGGATGTCCACTCTCACCACTTTTATTCAACATAATACTGGAAGTCCCAGCAACATCAATCAGACAAGCAAAGGCATTCTCATTGGTAAGAAAGAAGGAAAACTTTCACTGTTTGTAGATGATATGATACTATATATATGGAAAACCCAAAGGATTTCACCAAAAAAAAAAAAATACTGGAACTGATAAATGAACTCAGTAAAGTAGCAAGATACAAAATCAATGTGCAGAAATCTGCTGCATTTCTATACACTAATAACTAAGTATCAGAAATAGAAATTAAGAAAACAATCCCATTTTCAACTGTACCAAAAATAATAAAAGACCTAGGAATAAACTTAACCAAGGAGGTGGAAAATCTATATGATGAAAACTAAAATATTGGTGACAGAAACTGAAGAAAACACACATACATGGATTTGTTCATGGATTGGGAGAATATTGTTAAAATGTCCATATTACCCAAAGCAATCTATGGAATTAATGCAATCCCTATCAAAATACCAATGCATTTTCACAGAACTTGAATAAATAATACTAAAATTTGTATGGAACCACAAAACATCCAAAAGAGTCAAAGCAATCTTGAAAAAGAATAACAAATCTGGAGGTCTCAATCCCAGATTTCAAGATATATATAAAGCTGCAGTATCAAAACAGTATGGCACTGACACAAAAACAGACACATAGATCAATGACACAGAATAAAGAGTCCAGAAATAAACTTACAATTATATAATCAATTAATCTACTACAAAGGAGGCAAGAATATGCAACGGAAAAAGTCTCTTCTACAAATGGTGTTGAGAAAACTGGACATCTACAAGCAAAAGAATGAAACTGGACCACTTTCTAACATCATACATAAGGGGATTAAAAGTATACTTATCCTAATGAGCACTGAGTAATGTGTAGAATTGTTGAATCACTACAATGTACACCTGAAACTGTAACACTGTATGATAAAAAGATATATACCTTCTTTTCTCAAGGTTATGAAGACATTTTCTTAAGTTTTCTTTTCCTTTTATTTAAGTAGGCTCCATACCAAATGTGGGGCTTGAACTCACGACCCTGAGATCAAGAATCATGTGCTCTACTGACTGAGCCAGCCAACCACACCTCTCTGTTTTTTAGAATGTTATTATCTTTCAAATAGTAGTTGATCTACTCAAATAAATTTTTGTATAGTGTGAGGAAAGGATTAATGTTTATTGTTTTCTAGGTAGATACTCACTTGACACTTTAGGGGTCTTTTTACCGTTAATAAAAAGAGCATTCCTTCTACACTGAATTGAGTCACTAAACCTCTGTGTAGCTATGTGTATGGAAGTCCCCTTTTAGACTCTCTTGTTTTATTCTGCTTACACCAATATCATTTTAAATTAATGCAATTTTATAGGAAGTCTTGCAATTTAGCAGGGCAAATCCTCTATCTCCTTCTTTCTTTTTCTCTCCCTTCTCTCCCTCCTCCTTCAAGATTGTCTTAGCTATTCTACATATATTTCTGTATAAAAGTATTCCATGATAAATGTCCCCTTATTTCCCACCTAAAATCCAGATAAATTTTAGGCTAAACTTGCCAATTTCAACAAGAACCCTGTGATTTTTTTTTTTTTATGATTTCAGGAATAGAATTTAATGATTCATCACTTACATATAACACCCAGTGCTCATCCCAACAAGTGTCCTCCTTAATGCCCCTTGCCCATTTAGTCCATCTCTCCACCCATCATCCTGCCAGCAACCCTCAGTTTGTTCTCTGTATTTAAGTCTCTTATGGTTTGTCTCCCTCTGTTTTTATATTATTTTTGCTTTCCTTCCCTTATGTTTATCTATTTTGTATTAAATTCCAGATGAGTGAAATCATGTGATATTTGTCTTATTCGGACTTATTTCACTTAGGATAATACACACTAGTTCCATCCATGTTTTTGCAAATGGCAAGATTTCATTCTTTTTGATCGCTGAGTAATAATCCATTGTGTGTGTGTGTGTGTGTGTGTGTGTGTGTGTACACATCACATCTTCTTTATCCATTCATCAGTCGATGGACATTTGGGCTCTTTCCATACTTTGACTATTGTCAATAGTGCTGCTATAAACACTGGGTGCATGTACCCCTTCGAATCAGCACTCCTGTATCCTTTGGATAAATACTTAGTAGTGTAATTACTGGGTCATAGGGTAGCTCTATTTTGTAATTTTTTGAGGACCCTCCATACTGTTTTCCAGAGTGACTGCACCATTTTGCATTCTCACCAGCAGTGCAAAAGGAGAACCCTGTGATTCTGATTGCAATCACACCTTCTCCTGAAACCCGAAGTCTGGTAAGTCTGCTCTTTTGTCTTGAAGGACAAATTGAGTCCCTATCTGAGGTAGGAAACTTCTTTCAAATGGGACTTTGTTTCTTAAGCACCAGGAAACAAGGAGAAATAGGGCTCTGCAATTAAGGAGCTCTGAGTACACCGCCCCGTGATGTCCCAAGGAAGAATCTGGCTCTGATCTGGGGACTCCAAATTTCCAACTGCCATGCAAGCTCCATTTAACTCCCAAATCTCACAGGTCTCTCCTTATTTCCAGTAGTCTCTTGAAGCACAAACTTTAGTCTATACCCAGATCTGACAAATAGCCACAGGGTAGAAAATGGCCAGCAATCATCTGCTCACCTCAGAAAGACTCTTTCAGAATTAGAGATCATCATTTTTCCCACAACACTCATATTTTTAAAAAGTATTTTTGTGATATACCTAGACTTTTTTACTTTTACAGCAGGAACACTGGCTTGATGAAATCTACTTCTTTCAAGTAAAAAATGGATGATCATTTCTATATGTATTCTTCTCTTTAATTTTATTTTAGAGACAGAGAGAGAGCACATGAGCCGGGGGGGGGGCAGAGAGAGAGAGAGGGAGGGAGAGAGGGAAGGAGGGAGGGAGACAGAGAGAGAATCCCAAGCAGACTCCACGCTCAGTGCAGAGCCTGATGCAGACCCTGGGATCTGCATCCCAAGACCCTGGGATCATGACCTGAGCCAAAATCAAGAGATGGTCGTTCAGCCATCTGAGTCACCCAGGTCCCCCTCTATGTGTATTTTTGTGGAAAATATGCTATCTTGAAAAATATCCCTGTTTTATCCTCATTTCCCACCCCTACACATATGACATTAGGTTAATTTACCTCACTGGGAAAGGAAAACAGCTCCCTCAGCCACCAGGAACGCCTAACATTATATAAATAATAAACTGTGGGTAAGAAGATACTTCAAATTGATTTAAAGCATGTTTTTGATCCCCAACTGAGAAAGATATTTGAGATAGGAATTGAGTTATAGAAAAGAATAAAATTATATTTCTTGTTAACTTGAAATTTTTGGAATATAGGTACTTATTACTTAAAATTTTGGGACCAATTTGAGTCAAATTTTAAAACAAAAACTTTGAAAATCTGTCAGAACCGTATTTCTTCCTTTTAAGAGAAGTCGCCCTTAGAAAGCTCTTTCAGAGATTTAGATGAATAGGGGACAGAACATCAGCTATATACAAATAAATATTTGCATATACTTACATAATTTGTGGATCAGATTATGATTTTATTACTGAGAATATATGAGAATAACACGTAGCAAAACTCAATTAGCTAATAAGCATGTCCCAGGCACAACAAAAATAAATAATAAAGTGAGGACCCTACATGAGTTAGGTTTGAGGCCAATCTCTGGGTGAAAAACAGATGATCATGCTTTGAACCCATACCCCTGACTCTCAAGTGTAGCCTCAATATTTCTCATAAAAATTTACCTATACTTCAGAAGTCTGATTTATATAGTGCCCAGCTAGACATATGAGAAATAAAGAGGTATTTTATAGAACTCACAGAATAATGTTTAATAAATATTAAAGGGCCTAGTAGACCTTAGACATTGTTCTATTTAATCTTTGAAAAATGAGAACAGTATTTAATGTTTAGGCCCTGATATAGCTGGTTCATAGGTTGGATTAAGAGACTAGAGAAACATACATGAGAGGCAAAATTATAATTTAACAGTATGCCAAAGCAGTACATGATATTGATAGTTTAAATTGTTATTATTCCTTTGTACTATCAGATTATTACTAGAAGACTATGGCTATACTGGCTTTCATCTCCTGGAAACCATAGCCATTATGAGGGCTCTGTTTTCCCAATAATTTTATGGTAAATTATCAAGGTAAATATCTACATAGGCTTATCATAGAAAATGGTGAGTTTAAGTAGATTCTCTTGAATCTACTGTTTTATGTGTGGGTGTGTTTATGCTCTTAAAATCATTTCCAGAGGTTCTAAATCATTTAATTTTTTTTCCTTATTATTATTTTTTAGGTCCATTTCATTGGTGAGCAGGTCTGTGGAGCACCTCAATCTGTCATGTTGCAAGTGAAACTCTGAACATCCTCTATTTTTTAACACTTATTAACTTTGGGCTCTTCTTAATTTAGAAAAAAAAAGGACATTGTGGAGCCCATTTCTTCACTTACTACAAGCAAAGGAATTAAAGATTAATATTTCCTATTGAATGGAGATATTTTTTGGTCATTTTCCAGTAGTAGCAGTTCTTTCTCTAGGTAAATGTACTTTATATTTCCCTTCTTGGCTTTAGCTCAGGACACAGCTGATAAAGCAATGGTGATAAGGCAGTCAGTGAAAGCCAACACTCTATGCTTCCCCTTGATTCATAATTTTTTAAGTAACAAAATAAAATTTCCCTGGAATAATTTCTATTTTACACATCAGGCACATCAAGACATGTTGTCAATTCCCATTTTTTAATTACTTGTCTAATTGGTTTTCATTTTAAATCCTACCATAAACCTCCTTCATGCCACCTGCTTATTCACAGTAGAATGGGAAGGGAGTGGAGAGTAAAACGGAACAAGAAGAAATTATGACTCAAATAAGTTCTTTTTAATTTTAGGCACTCAAGAATATGCTGCATACAACAATGCTGCCTTCACTACTGGAGGGCATGAAATCGTGTAATCAATAGATAGCGTGAGCTCTTTGTTATCTACATCAGTTTGTGTTTTACATATGAAATTCTAGACCCACAGGCACCAAACTTACCCAATTTAAGTGTCTCTGATATGCTCAAATACCATAGGTTCTATAGGTTCTAGTCTACTTTGTAAACTAAGGACTTGGGATACACTTTTCTAAATCAGAATTCCACACAGTGTGATTTTCTCTCTACTTGTCACAGAATACCCAGAAGTATTTATTTAAAATGCCAATTCCAGTTCCTATTCAAGTCACTATCTTTTTAAAAATTTTTTTTTTCAACGTTTATTTATTTTTGGGACAGAGAGAGACAGAGCATGAATGGGGGAGGGGCAGAGAGAGAAGGAGACACAGAATCGGAAACAGGCTCCAAGCTCTGAGCCATCAGCCCAGAGCCTGACGCGGGGCTCGAACTCACGGACCGCGAGATCGTGACCTGGCTGAAGTCGGACGCTTAACCGACTGCGCCACCCAGGCGCCCCTCAAGTCACTATCTTTAGAGACTAATGATGCATTTTTAACAAGCCCTCTAAGTGATTTCAATCACTTAGTGTGCACTTTAATGCACACTAAAGTTTGAGAGCCAGTCACTCTGTACTGGCTGTTTTATGTGAGGGGCTCACTGACATGCTTTGCTGGAGGAGCCAATGCTGCATGACAGAAAGAATGTTGGGATGGACATTAGGAAAGGATGCTCCGCCACTCAGGATCTGATGACCTCTGAGTGGCTTATTCTTTCTGAGCACTGTATCTTCACTTATAAATGGGAGCATCTCAGTTAACTACTTTTTTTTTTAAGTTTCACTTATTTATTTTTGAGAGAGTAAGCGAGAGAAGGGTAGAGAGAGAGAGAGGACAGAGACAGACAAAGAATCCCAAGTAGGCTCCATGCCACCAGCCCAGACCCAGCAAGGGCTCCATCTCACAAACTGTGTGGTCATGATCTGAGCTGAAATCAAGAGTTGGATGCTCAACCAAATGAGTCACTCAGGCAACCCTATCAGTTCACTGCTTAGGCTAATGTAGATATCAGGCAATATAGATCAATTAGGTAAAACCACTTTGCAAAATGGGGCACTCTTTACAAACAAAGGAAAACTAAGGTAGAGGTTTTTGTTGTTGTTTTAAGCTTTTATTTAAACCCAGTTAATGTATAGTGCAGTATTAGATTCTAGTGTACATTATAGTGATTCAACACTTCCATACAATACCCGGTGCTCATCACAACAAGTGTACTCCTTAATCCCCATCACTTATTTCACCCATTTTCCCGACCCATGTCCCTTCTGGTGATCATCAGTTTGCTCTCTATAGTTAAGAGTCTGATTCCTGGTTTGCCTCTCTCTCTCTATTTCTTTCCATTGCACATTTGTTTTGTTTCTTAAATTCCACATGAGTGAAATCATATGGTAGTTGTCTTTCTCTGGCTTATTTCAAATAGCATCATACTCTCTAGCTCCATCCATGTCATTGAGAATGGCAAGATTTTGTTCTTTTTATGGCTGAGTAATATTCCGTTGTGTATATACACCACATCTTCTTTATCTGCTCATCAACCGATGGACACTTGGGCTGTTTCCAAAATTTGGCTATTGTAGATAATGTTGCTTTAAACATTGAGGTGCATGCACCCCTTTCTGTATTTTTTGGGTAAATACCTAGCAGTATGATTGCTAGATCATAGGGTAGTTCTAATTTTAACTTTTTGAGGAAACTCCATACTGTTTTCCAGACTGGCTGCACCAGTTTACATTCCCACCAAAAGTGTAAGAAGGTTCCACTTTCCCCACATACATAAAGATTTTCTTTTATCCTCACGATGACTAAGATCCATTTTACAAATGTTACTAGTATGGAAAGCAAAAAATATATATTTTAGAAAATTATAGTTACAGAAGGAAAAGGATGTATGAGAAAGCTTGTTTTCAGTTCAACAAATGATTCAGAAGCTTGAAAATGTTGTACATACATCAAAATATGTCCAAAGCTTACATTTTGATAGGCACCTTAAATAAATTTGGTGAGTCAGAATAAATTATGGGTGCCATGCAATGATTAATAATGAGGATATTAATTATATTCTTGTATTTTGGTACCTGCATTTAGTCCCCAAATAATAGAATGACTGTCACAGCTAACCATATTTATCAAAGTGACACCAAAGTCACAATGTATGGATTTACTTTTCGCCTACTGAAACTTACAGACTTTGATTAAGTCATGTGATAATACATGCAGGACATCCTGGAACTACTGTATATCAAAAGGACAACTCTGCGGACAGCTTCCCCTTGAAATGTCTGCAAGTGACCAAATTCCAGAGAGCATATGTCTGAGAATGGTACCAATGACATACTGTTAATGGATGAATCACTTATCTGCCAAAAGTCCTCCACCTCTCTACTAACATTCTCTTGCTATGCGAAGTCAATGATTATTTCTATTCAAGGATAAAGGGACATTTACATTAGCTAGAGTTTTCCATATACAACATCTAAAGCCCAGGTTAAGAACAATCAAGCTAGAAATTTACAGGGAAAACCATCATCATGACCATAATGTTGGGGGTGGGGGGTGGGCAGGGGTGAGGTGGGCCTGGTGTGTATTTTTAGTAATATAGCTAGAACAAATGTGTCAAGTTTCATGCAACCATAATCTTGTTTCTTCTACGTATGTTTCTTGATGCATCTAATTTAATCACATTGATGTGAATATGACATTTAAAATAGAATTATAGTTAGAAAGAGACCATTGAAATAATCTACCTAAAAGAATCAAACTCAAATCTCTAGAAATATCAGCTAAGGAGCGACGTAGAGCATCTTTTCATGTGCCTGTTGGCCATCCAGATGTCTTCTTTAGAGAAGTGTATATTCATGTTTTCTGCCCATTTCTTCACTGGGTTATTGTTTTTTTGGGTGTGGAGTTTGGTGAGCTCTTTATAGATTTTGGATACCAGCCCTTTGTCCGATATGTCATCAGGGAAATACAAATCAAAACCACACTCAGATATCACCTCACACCAGTCAGAGTGGCCAAAATGAACAAGTCAGGAGACTATAGATGCTGGAGAGGATGTGGAGAAACGGGAACCCTCTTGCACTGTTGGTGGGAATGCAAACTGCTGCAGCCACTCTGGAAAACAGTGTGGAGGTTCCTCAAAAAATTAAACATAGACCTACCCTATGACCCAGCAATAGCACTGCTAGGAATTTATCCAAGGGATACAGGAGTGCTGATGCATAAGGGCACTTGTACCCCAATGTTTATAGCAGCACTCTCAACAATAGCCAAATTATGGAAAGAGCCGAAATGTCCATCAACTGATGAATGGATAAAGAAATTGTGGTTTATATACACAATGGAGTACTACATGGCAATGAGAAAGAATGAAATATGGCCCTTTGTAGCAACATGGATGGAACCGGAGAGTGTGATGCTAAGTGAAATAAGCCATACAGAGAAAGACAGATTCCATATGGTTTCACTCTTATGTGGATCCTGAGAAACTTAACAGAAATCCATGGGGGAGGGGAAGGGAAAAAAAAGAGGTTAGAGTGGGAGAGAGCCAAAGCATAAGAGACTCTTAAAAACTGAGAACAAACTGAGGGTTGATGAGGGTTGAGGATGATGGGTATTGAAGAGGGCACCTTTTGGGATGAGCACTGGGTGTTGTATGGAAACCAATTTGACAATAAACTTCATATATTGAAAAAAAAAAGAAATATCAGCTAAGGTAAGTAGATAACAGACTGATGGTTTCTGCACAGAAACATCTGGATTCACATGCAAGAGAAACAGATTTTTTTTTCCCCTCTCAACTCTGATTCAACCCATCCTCTCATTTCTGAGTGAGGAAGAAAACAGACCCATAAAAGTCATACGGCTTTTTGGTAGCAGGGCCCAAATTACAAATGCATTCAGTTTGGGTTTGATTTATAATCAAAGCTAAGCCCATGTTAACACACCTGTGATAATTTATATATTTCCTAATCCAAATTTGCAAGTGAGAAGATTTATACATTTTATTTTAAAGCATCCAATTTATGACTTTCCTTCATTTAGATGTCTTGGCAGCATAATTCTGAATATCCTAAAGTTCTCTGAATGCTTTATTTACATCAATAATTTATATAATAATTTTTTCTCATTTTAACTGTGCTTCTCATGACATACTATATTTTATGTCTGTAACTACATTCCCTCATAATAAGTATATATCTACATACTTGCATAGACACTTAAATTGTTTTCTGATAACATCTAGGGCCTAAGTGGCCAATGGATAAATTTTATACACAGCCTACTTTTCTACAAGGTTAGCCAGTGAATTTATTTCTTCAGCATCGTGATACTAAAAGGATTATTAACCAACTAAATTGTGAGATTTTATTTAAATGAATTCTTGAACAGCAAGTAGGAATCCAGATGGCCGGTATATTTAATAGGCAATATGGGAAAAGAAAGTAGGTGGGATAGCTACCTCAAAAAAATATTAAACAACGTTTAAAGCTCTTTGACGTACTGGTAATACTGCTTGGATATTGCAAAATGCTTTTATATGTTAAATACCACTAACAAATGAGTAAAGCTCATAAGCATATGTTCTCACCTTTAAACAGGGGACATAACACACATAAATGCAAGGTTCTAAATAAATTACAAATTTATATCCAGATGTTGTAAGGGTAGATCAAAATATGTTCTCAAAAAGCTAATAGCCAGCTCATTAAGGACACAGTCACCTTCTGCTCTTCTATTAGTTTTATTGTTAGTGAACACCACAGAACACAGATATTGTGGAGAAAGCAGACACAAGGTAAAGAGGAAAATTTTAAATGGAAAGGAAAGTGGGTAATTTGAGAACTTACTCCCAATGACTTCAATCTATGTATTAGATATCAAAAAGTAAAAAATGTACATTTATTAAACCATGACCAAAGCCAGTATTTTATAAAGAGGTTGAAATATCTTCTTTTCAGAAACATTTATTGCAGTTGATATTTAGTCCTTAATATTCATGTTTATTTAAAGTACACATGCCTTTTAAAAGTTTATATTTCTAGAGAAGAATTAATAGATCTTCATGAGTAATGAAATAAAGGGAAGAAAGGACAAGGAGATGTTGATTTCATGGAGTGTCAGTGCCACTGGAAATGTTGGGTCAGTGGCTAGAATTCAAGAATAATTTGGAGGGAAGCTATGGCTAGAGGTTGCTACTACTCTGAAAATGACAGTTAAGACAATGGAGGTAAACAGGTAACTAAGGAAGAAAATGTACAAAGAAAGGAGAACTAAAGCTCTATCTTTGTCTAAGTTTTGGACTCAGAATAGAGGACCTGGAAAATGAGAAAGAATCATGGCACTAAGAGTCAAGAAAATTATCAGGATAATGCTGTTTTATCAAAGCCACAAAATAGTTTGATTTAAAGAGGAGCTAGAGATGCAAACAGGATGAACTACCCATACTCCTGAATGGCAGTTTCCTCACCTACTGAGATAGAGGACAGAAATGTCCACAAGTTGCTTCCAGCTCCAAGTAAAATTCTGTCAGTTGGCAATTAGATGGTTGTCTGCTTTAGAGCAATTTCAGGGGACTGAGGGAAATGAAATACAGACTTCAAGGACTTATTTATTATTTTTAATTAAATTTTTTTTTTGCAAATAGCAAAAAATATATTTTTATTTTTAATCTTTTTTTATTTTTTTATTTATTTATTTTTTAATTTTTTTTTCAACGTTTATTTATTTTTGGGACAGAGAGAAACAGAGCATGAATGGGGGAGGGGCAGAGAGAGGGAGACACAGAATGGGAAACAGGCTCCAGGCTCTGAGCCATCAGCCCAGAGCCTGACGCGGGGCTCGAACTCACGGACCGCGAGATCGTGACCTGGCTGAAGTCGGACACTTAACCGACTGCGCCACCCAGGCGCCCCTTTAATCTTTTTTTAAAGTTTCAAATTTTTATTTAAATTCTAGTTATTTAACATAGAACATAGTATTAGTTTAAGGAATAGAATTTAGTGATTCATCACTTACATATACTACCCAGTGCTCATCACAAGTGTCCTCCTTAATGCCCATCACCCATTTAACCCATCCCCCTGCCCACCTCCCCTCCAGAAACCCTCAGATTGTTCTCTACAGTTAGGAGTTTCTTTCAAGGGCTTATTTAAAAAGTGGGTGGTTGGGCAATGGTTAATCTCTGACAGAATCAACTTTGCCAAAGACTTTAAAATATTCTTGGCATATAAAATGTTACAAATATTTGCAGATACTTAATCTGCAGACCTGGCTATTCCAGATATAATTATAGCTATCTTTTTATTTAAAAAAAGTTTTTATCCTTAGAGAAAACTTTAAGGATAAAGTGTTACTATTAATCATTAAGACATACCTGAAACCAGTTTTGAACTTAATATTAACTGGGAAAGGCCAGTTAAGACATAAAGAATGAGCTAAAACTTTAGCAACAAAATCATCCATGTTAAGTAGGAAAAGGCACAATCACATCTTTCTAGGCAAGAAAGCCCTACCTCTGCTTTCAGTAGATGGTGACCACACTAACAATTTAAAACAGAAATACTTAAATACCAACTAACAGAAAGTATTTGGGGTAATACTAATAAAAGGACAGTATTACTTGTGCCAAACTATTAAGAGAGATAAAGAAGAAATGAACCCACCAAGAAGATGTAACATTTATGAACTTGCATGCACTAATAAGTTTCCCAGAAAGAGATAAAACCATACACTGATCAAATAACAAAGAGGAAAAAAAAAAAACTATACTGACAGTGGGTGAATGTAACATACTTGTATCAGAAACTGATAAATACTCAAACTTAATACACATATAAGTGTACAAGAACAATGATTATATGTGAAATATACTCATATATCTATATGTACAGAACCCTATATCTTAACGAGAGAAAATATGTATTTTAAGACATATGTAGTAGAACATATGGAAATTTTATCAGGTTCTTGGTCTCAAAAGAATTTTTTTAAAAAATTCTCATGTTTGACTCCATTCTGAGACTAAATGAAATATAATTTCCTTACAGTTACATGTATTTATGTGACTGAGTTCTTGCAAATAAAATGGAGTACAAGTAATGAGTACAACTTCTGTATCCCTTGTTATAAAGGAGTTATTTACCTTACATTCACCTTCTTTCTTCTTTCCCAGAAGGTGGACTTCAAATAGAAATTGACTAGCTTTCACTCTGCAGACAGGGAAAGCACCTAGGAGAGAGGAGAACAACTAAGAAGGAAGAAGCTTGGTTACCTGAACAACCTTATGGAGCAGAGCTGTCCTACTGGCCTGGACCAGGCAGATTATTAGGTGAGAAGAAATGCATTCTATGCTACTGAAGTCACTCTATCTCTGTTACAGCAACTTAGAATTGATGCTAAAAATATGTTTCGGGGCGCCTGGGTGGCGCAGTCGGTTAAGCGTCCGACTTCAGCCAGGTCACGATCTCGCGGTCCGTGAGTTCGAGCCCCGCGTCAGGCTCTGGGCTGATGGCTCGGAGCCTGGAGCCTGTTTCCGATTCTGTGCCTCCCTCTCTCTCTGCTCCTCGCCCGTTCATGCTCTGTCTCTCTCTGTCCCAAAAATAAATAAACGTTGAAAAAAAAAATTTAAAAATATGTTTCAAAGGATTTGAAATCTCTGGGAAGCTGTAGATCCTTTCCAGTTAATTCAGAGATGTCTATGTAGGATTTCAACCACATTGGTATTATAAAAGAGCCCATACTCTCTCATTAATGCATGCACTCCATTGCCAGCAAGTTGATGTGAGGACTATCTACATCCTTTTATGCACACTACATTGTTCTCTATTTGCAGCTCTTCCACGATTCAAGATAGCACTCAAATGTATAATGAGAAAACCATTGTTTCACACAAAGGCTAACATTTTGCAAATCATAAAAATTATGTGTATATAACAATAAAACTGCCAAAAGGATCAGAGATTCTACAAAGCATTTAAATTAGTAGAGAGTTTTGTGCATTTCTACCTTAAATAGATTAAGGTTAAGAGTTTTCTTGAGTAGAGAGATAATGAACTTCAACGTAGGCTTATAAAAAAAATATTGGCTACAGTCATGGGGATGTAATGTACAGCATGGTGACTATAGTTAATAGCATATTTGAAAGTTGGTATAACAGTGTATCTTAAAAGTCCTCATCACAAGAAAAAAAATTTGCAACTGTATATGGTGACAGAGGTTACCTAGACTTATTCTGATCATTTTTCAATATTTACAAATATTGAATCATTATGTTGTACACTTGAAGCTAATACAATATTATATGCCAACTATACCTCAATTTAAAAAAAGGGCTGAATACACACTTTGGCAAGTATGTGTTGGCTTTTGAGCATCAACTATGTGTTTGGCAGTGTGCTTTGTATCACATGCTTGAATCGAAATAATAATATCCATGTGTTTAATTGATTTTGTTTTTCATTTTATCTTTAAACAAAAAAGTCCCTCTGAAGAAATTATTGTTACATATATTTATCAGATGAGAATACTCTGACATAAGGAGGTTAAATCATTGGCTAGAAGTCACAATTGTGGAGTAGCTGTGTAATATGAACAAAGATCTCTCAAACCACTAGAATGTTTTATCAAGAAATCGAGGGGCGCCTGGGTGGCGCAGTCGGTTAAGCGTCCGACTTCAGCCAGGTCACGATCTCGCGGTCCGTGAGTTCGAGCCCCGCGTCAGGCTCTGGGCTGATGGCTCGGAGCCTGGAGCCTGTTTCCGATTCTGTGTCTCCCTCTCTCTCTGCCCCTCCCCCGTTCATGCTCTGTCTCTCTCTGTCCCAAAAATAAATAAAAAACGTTGAAAAAAAATTAAAAAAAAAAAAAAGAAATCAAAATACCGCTGAAGACTAGAAATAATCTTTGTAAATTTTCAAACATTTTTTTCTTGTGTAAAAATTATGACAAAGATTTTATTTGTCTAAGTACTGGGGTTTAGATATCCCACTTGTGAGAAACTTATAATGCTTGAGTTGACTTCCCGGTTCTGCTGTAGACTAGCTCTGTGACCTGGAGCATATTTTCTTATATATAAAATAGAAATATTAATTTTTAGTGGAATTAAATAAAATACAGACAAGTAAGCATTTATTTCATTTTACTTAATGTAAATTTGAAACATATAAATTTAAACAGAATTATCAATCTTTCAGTAATTCAAATATTTGTAAATTTATCATTCATCAAATATTAATCAAATGTTGAATTTAACAATTAGGAAATATTTAACAATGTATTTTTGGTGACATTTTGGCAAGAACTTTTTATTACATTAAGTCAAAAAATTATAATCTACTTACCAATATTTGTTAGCCCTTTCCTTTTTTACCTATGCAATTACCACATTCCTTTTCCCTGACCCCTTTAAAAGAAATATTTCTGATGAATGGATAAAGAAGATATGGTTTATATGCACATGGAATACTACTTGGAAATGAGAAAGAATGAAATCTGGCCATTTGCAGCAACATGGACGGAACTGGAAGGTATTATGCTAAGTGAAATATGTCAGAGAAAGACAGATACCATATATTTCCATTCATAGGTGGATCTTGAGAAACTTAACAGAAGACCATGGGGGAGGGGAAGGGGAAAAAAAAGTTACAGAGAGTGAGGGAGGGAGGCAAACCATAAGAGACTCTTGGATACTGAGAACAAACTGAGGGTTGATGGGGGTGGGGAAGAGGGGAAAGTGGCTAATGGGCAGTGAGGAGGGCACTTGTTGGGATGAGCACTGGGTGTTGTATGGAAAACAATTTGACAATAAATTATATTTTAAAAAATGAAAAGAAAAAAAGAAATATTTCTTTATAAATATATGTAGAGCATTCAGGAAAAATTTGTCATAAAATTACTTGTCAAATAATGTTATATTTCAAAATGGTGGTGCTAGGCACACTGATAAATAAAAGACAAGGAAAGGATTAATTATCCACAAGAAGCTTGCAACCTTTTATGGGAAGAAAAAAGTGATATAGCATAAATAATATATATACGAGAACTATGAAATTTGGGAGCAGAGTATATAAAACAAATATAAATTCAGAGAAATAGGTTATTAATGGAGGTTGGAGGTCTTCTCTGAACCAGGGAAGACATGAGGAATTGGCTCATCGCCATCTGATTTATTATGCCTATTGAAGTGTTCCTTTAGAAGAGACTGTCATTATCTACTTGTGTTGTAAGACCAGCATTTAGTACTCCAAACCACATTTCAAAATAATCAGCATATAATATAAACTTCATAGGACCTATATTTTGGCCTTATGTCCTACTTTATTATGGATTTGAAATTCTTCCCAAATAAATTATTCTATTACTATATTATGTACCAGTCAAAGTCAAGGTAGGAAAATGGAAACCAAAGTAGTTATTTAAAAAAAAAATGTTACACATGGAATTAGTGAAGCTGATATTAAAAAGTCAAGGGGACAAAAAATACTGAGATGAAAAGAGGTAATAGTTGCAAGAAGTAGCTAATATAATTAAGGCTCAGAGACCAAAGGGAAGAGGTAGATAATCAGAAGGTAGCAGTTTGGAGGAACTAGAACCAAAGATCTAGAACCAAAGCCTCTGAGGAGCACACACTGTAGGGCTAATGTTACTATCTCTGGAGCCTGAAAGAGGACCCTTGTGCAGCTGGACCCAGACTCTGAGGGAGGGAGGCCAGCTGGTTGATTCTGGCTTTGCTGCCAAGGCTGCTTCTGAGAGTAAAGAAGCTGAGAACAAGAACCAACTGCGGTTGCCCAAGGTGAAGGGCAATGCTGGAGCAATGCTAACAAAACAGCACTCCAAAAAGAAGGGGAAATCCCTCTCTCCCTTCCTATCTTCTGCACTCACTCTAGTGTCCCTGCTGACAGAACCTAAAGGGGAACCAGTTGGCAAAGAAAGCATGTGGTTGGCAGAGTACCAGCCTCGGCATCCAAATGCCAAGTTTGGAGGGTGAGTTCATAGCTGAGAAATAACTTAATAAAAGTAACATAGTTATGTTCTAAGATGATGAATAAAATGTAAACATTTCATAATAAATCCACCATTTTACTCTGAAACTGAAATCCTTTCCACATATTTTTATTGTACTGCACTTAGCTTTTATTATTGCTAAGTGTGTATCTCTCAGTGGGAAAGAGAGAAAAAAATTTTGAAAGGTGAGTGAATGTAATATAATAAGCACCAACTATTTAAAGACTATCACTGAAGGGAAGAAAATATTTTACTTTCATTACAATTGTGTTTAGTGCAAGCAAAATTTTAACAGACAAATTAATGTAGATGAGAAGGAATCAGAGACTAAAGGGTATCTGTATGTGTGCTAATGAAACACTACTACACACCGAACGAGAAAGAGAGACTAAGAGAAGACTAAGTGGTGAATGACGACACTAATGAGCGGCAGCTGTGTAACATTTTTCATGATTTTCCTGCTTTTGTACATGAAGCAAATCCCTGGCTGTAATCAAGGTATTGTCTGGATTGGAATCATTTTATGGCTCTAGCAGGGTAGATGTGCTTTCAAACTCAGCCTTTTATGTATTAGGAAGGGCTCAGATCCTTACTGGCCATTGCCAGAAACTTAAGTTCCTAAGTGGGCATTCCTTAGTGCAGCTGTGAAATAATAAGCAATATACACACAGGTTCTGACTCCTGGTTCTTCAGACACAAGCTCTTAAAGCCTTTGAAAATAGAATTGCTAGGAGAGTCTTTTGTTCTAACATTTAGTCTTTGACCCTAGTTCCTGACACAGAATTCCTAAGTTCTTTGTAATTAACCTTAGTGATAGGGACATCTGACCCTAACCCCCTAAATCCCTTGAATTTCCTGGGTGATAAAAGTGGTTTTTCTTCTGAAGAGGTGGCTCTTCGCGAACTCCTGGATGGGACCTGACCACCACAAAGACAAATCCATGTAGAAGTTTGGGACTTTCAGTGCCACCTCCCCATTCTCAGGAATGGAGAGAGGGGTTGGAAATGAAGTTAATAATACACCATGCCTACATGATGAAACCTTCATAATACCCTCAATAGTGTGGGGTTCAGGGAGCTTCTACAACCCAACTCCACGTGAACCAAAGCTGCTGCACTAGACACACTTCAAAACCTCAACCTATATATCTATTTATCTGCATCCTTCATCACATCGTTTATTATATAATAAACTGATACATGTAAGTTTCTCACTGAGTTCTGCGGGCTAGTCTAGGAAATGATCAAATCCAAGAAAGGGGTCATGGGACCTTAGATTTGTAACCAAGTGAGACAGAAGTTGTGGGTAATCTGGGGCCTACTACTCAGATTGGCATCTGAAGTGAGTTAGAGGAAATGGGTGGGTGGAAGTACAAGTTAGTTAGTACAAGTGGACACTGTAGGGTCTGTGCAAATTTCAGTTAAGGGTCAGAAATGAACTGAATTGTAGGACACTGAGGTGGTATTGCAGAACATTGCTTAGTGTGGGAAACTACCTTATCTCCTCCCCCGCAAAAACAAAAAAAACAAAAAAAACAAAAAAAAAAAACAACTTATGGTGTCAGAAATGTTGGGAGTGAGGTAGTAGTGGAGGGGTAAGAGAGAAATACCAAAGGAGTGTTTTTTTCCTATATAGTAGCTCAGAGTATAGCACAGAGAGTCAGAGAAATCACCTGAGATGCATGCCAGTCTTTCTGTAACCTCAGCTCAGAAATAACAACCCATCACTTCTACTGCATTCTATTCTCTCCAAATAAATTCACTAAGTCCAACCCATGATGAAGGAAAAAGGATTATACAGGACCATGAATACCAGAAGTCAGTGGTCATTGGCGATCATGATATAGGCTGCCACAGAGCCTTCAATACTGAAAACAACAGGGTGGTCTGCGTTCTGTGTTCTGACAAAATCATATAAAAAGGGTTGACGTCAAATATTTGAAGACTTTCGAATCCTCTATTCGAAATATTTTTGCAATAGGCCTAACAGTATTATATACTTAAATAAGGTAATATATCAAATCAGGAACAAACACATGTGAACGCCTTAGAGCTATTTTCAATTGCATAATGATTCTTCCCCCAAAACTATAGTTCTGTGTGCATATAGTGATTGATTTGGTAGATCAATATTGTTATCTCTGTGACAATAATGACCATTTTGTGATCTTTAGGGATTTTCCCTCAGAGTACAAGTTGGCTGCCACAACTCCAGGCATCACACCTTAATTCAAGACAAAAAGAAATGAGAAGAGATGGCACAAGCAAGCACTCTTCTCCTCTCCTGGAAAAAGGAAATCTGAGACGCTCTCTAGCAGATTCTGATTACAGTGTTCCTCCAGGGACCAAATAAAAGAGACTGGAGAGAACACTGACAGGTTTAGACTGATCATGATGTGACCCCTACGGCTGGAAAAAAAAAGAGGGGGGGGGGAGTGCATCTCTATCTGTTGAAAATTCAGGTCTTAGCAGACCAGATGGTTTGAAAGGCTTTTGGATATATAATGAACAATCTGCCATACTTAGAACCATGATACCAAGTGACTTCCCCTGTCTTGCATATTTTAAATTTAAAGAAACTGTTAGTATTCTAATTTATTTCTACCTTCTATTTTATCATATTAAATTATTAGCTGCAGAAAATAAATGAAGCCAGATAAAGTCAGATAAATCAGGAGCCTTACAGCAATAAACTTTAGCTTTAATTTTTGAGTTAATTTGTCTTACTTTTAGACAAAAACATGTTAGAACAATACAAAATCATAAGAGCTTTATACATGAGATGTTATAGCAAAACTTTTTTTAAAAATAAAGAAATCTTAACTTTCTAAAAAAGTTTATCTGGTATATTGCTCCAATCCTTTTTTCTTTAAAAACTCTGCACTTAATATTTTAAAGTCTTCTTTAATTTTAGATGATGAGGACTATAATGTTGTTGTTTCATTATGTGCTTTCAAACTGTGTGTTATTGCTTAAGATTAATATATCTATAATAAGGAATTTAGACTTTTTAAAACTTAAAATTGGCATTGTACAATTACAAAAGATTGTTAAATTCAAAAATGGCAAAAACTACATTCAGAAATCTATCAAATGATAAAGATTATATTTCAAATTCATGGTCAAAACATTCATGGTTTAATAAATTGTATTAGGATAATTTGATAGTCATATTTTACACAAAAGAAAATAGTTACATAGGAAATATGGAGAAATAAAAAACAATAGGAGAAAACATGAGAGCATCTCTTGAAGTTATGAAATAAAAAAATGTTAAGACTAGAAAGATGGATAAATAAAACTATATATAAATCAAGCATCCTACACTGCAACACAACTATTTAATATAGGAAATATTCCTCTAACAATTAAAAAACTGATTAAGAAAGAGTAGAAAATATGCAGAAGACATCAGCATAGCCTATGCAGAGAAAATTCAAGTAGTCTATAAGTATCTCAAAAAAATGGTCTACCTCATTCATAAAAAAGATAATGAAAAATACCATTTTCTCCCATAAAATTGGCAAAGAACAAAATGATTAAAAATAGAACACCGAAATGTATATGAATGTGTTGTGGTCTGTAAACTCATTAATAACTTTCAGAAAACACTTAAGAAACTAATAATGACTGCAACTAGTGAGGGGAACATTATTGGAAACATTGTGCTACAGGGCTTTTGGTGTTATTTGTAATTTGAACCGAAATAACCTATTCCCATTTAAAAAATTAAAATATTTAAAATTTAAAGACTACTCCAAAAATTTGTGATCAACTGCAGTATAATTGAAGATCTACCACTATCATGTACTTACATAAAATATTATCTAACAACTCTGTTTCTCATTCACATCAGACCAAAGGCCAACCTTCAACTGTCAGAGAGTTTTCTGATTATTGGAGGCCTGTTCTGTCTGCCTGTGTTATAGACCAGAAGTACCTACAAGTTAGCACCCTGTAGGAACAATGCCTAACCAATGACTGACAGAATTGGGTATATAAATAAGCTTGACCATCCCTTGGATGGGATATCTGAGACATGTGCCCTATGCTGGCTCACAGAGTTTCTCCAATGGGCTTAAAATCAAATCATATGATGGAAATTTTTTGGGATTTGACCCAAACAGGTCCAAAGTGCATAGGTAAGTTTCAACAATAAAGTGGCCAAGGAACTCAAATGATAAATCCATATTTTTCCGATCTTCATATCCATAGATCTCCTTCAGGTCATACCTGTTAGGGAATTTCCTATGACCAGTTGAGCAAGAAATAAAATTACCAAGGTCTTGTGCATGATGGGTTGCCTCCTTATATTGGAGTGAATTAAAAATAGGTTGCTGCTAAAATCTAATTATGTCAGAAATATCCCTGAAATAAAACAATAAGAAAAAGATCCTCTCTGTTAGTCAAAAGTGTGAGCTATAAACCTGATTATTGACTTAGAATAGGGGGAGAAGTGGATGGAAATATGGAGGGCCGTATTTGGGCTAAAAGTATTCAGTGACTTGGCTAGTTGGTCAAGGCCCTGGAAGTGTAAGTTGGAAAATGAGAGAAAAATGTTTGGGGAACTAAGCTTTGGATAGAATTATGAGAGTGGGCACAAAGTGTGCAAATTTTGTACTGTTCCTTAGTGTCCACTAGAGACATCCACCTCCAACACAGAGGAAACATAACAATCAGATAGAGAGAGTCCTGTGAAAAGCAGTAAACCTCTTCCTCAGCCCCCCATCCCTATGTTGTGTGATAGGCCTACGATGAGCCCAAAAGGGTAGGAATGGACAGTGGGCATGGGCCCCAAAGCATACGTTTCTTCTCAACTGTAACACATTAGGACAGGGTCCAAGTGTCTTTGATAGGATAATAAATAATGAGTCATGGGAGAATTCCACATATCAATAAACTTTCTTTTATATAGCCTTTATTCTGTACCCTTTAATATCCTATCCTACTTTGCTCCCACATCAGGCTGGCACTTCCCAGTTCCTATTGATACCTATTAATTGATCCTTAAGATCTTTGGTAAAACAGACAAAAACTCATTCCCTTAACAGTAATAATTTTTTGCCAGTAATATACTGATAGCTCACCCTTGTTATGACTTAAAAATGAGAGGATAAAGAAGATACAGGATTTACACAATGTACTATTCTCAGCTATAAAAAAAATGAGATCTTTCCATTTGCAACAACATGGATGGACCTACAGGGTATTCTGCTAAGTGAAATGAGTCAGACAAATACCACATGATTTCACTTGTATCTGGAAACTAAAAAACAAAACAAATGAATAAGTAAACAAACAAAAAGCACAAAGAGACCCATAAATACAGAGAACAAATTGATGGTTGCTAGAGGGGAGGGGAGTGGGCAAAATGGGTAAAGAGGAGTAGGAGATATAGGCTTCCAGATATGGAATGAATAAGTGATGGCGATACAGTCTTGGGAATACTGTCAATGGTACTGTAAGTGTTGTAAGGTTACAGATGATAATTGCACTTGTAGTGAGTATACAACAACATATAAACTTGTCCAATCGTTATGTTGTACAACTGAAACTAATGTAACATTTTGTGTCAACTGAACTTCAATAAAAAGTAAAAATATAAAAGCATTGAGAAAAATAATCCTTTGATCAAAGAAAAAGTTCATCAGAAAGCAGAAAATATTCTCCAGAAAATGAAAATAAAGACTGAAAAATCTATGGGATGTAGTTAAAGCACAACTTATAGAGATATTTGTAACTTTAGATACCTATATTTGAAAGGCAAGGTTTATAATAAATTATCAAAGTTTAAGAAGCTACTTAAGAAGCTACGTTAAAAAGAAAAAAACTACATCCAAAGTAGGAATAACAAACATGAGGAAAAATCAATAAATACAAAGTAAATGTTAGAATTAAGAGAAGCAAAAATCTGGTTCTCTAGAAAGATTAATAAAATTGATAAGCAGTTAGGCAAGGTTAATCAAGAAATAAGGTAAAAACACAAAATACCAATAACAGGAATAAAAAAAGTGTTATCACTAGAACCTACAATTAAAAAAGATTACTATAAACAGCATATGCCAATACACTTGAAAACTTAAATGAAAAGAATAATTCCAGGGGCGCCTGGGTGGCGCAGTCGGTTGAGCGTCCGACTTCAGCCAGGTCACGATCTCGCGGTCCGTGAGTTCGAGCCCCGCGTTGGGCTCTGGGCTGATGGCTCAGAGCCTGGAGCCTGTTTCCGATTCTGTGTCTCCCTCTCTCTCTGCCCCTCCCCCGTTCATGCTCCTTCTCTCTCTGTCCCACAAATAAATAAACGTTGAAAAAAAAAATTTAAAAAAAAAAAAAAAAGAAAAGAATAATTCCTTATTGCAGTGCCTGGTTGGCTCAGTTGGTTAAGAGTCTGACTTTTGATTTTGGCTTAGGTCATGATCTCATAGTTCATGGGACTGAGCCCTGAATAGGGTTCTGTGGTGTCAGAGCCTGCTTGGGATTCTCTTCCCCTCTCTCTCTGCCTCTTCCCTACTTGCTCTCTCTCTCTCTCAAAATAAATAAACTTAAATAAGCTATTAAAACTGACTCAAATAAAATAGATCATCAAAATTGCATTCTATCAATAAAAATAATCCAATTCATAATTAAAAGCCCAACCTCAACAAAAGAGATTTGCATTGGTAAATTTGTCAGACATTAAGGAAAAAATAGCACCAATCTTACAAAACCCCGTTTACAAAACTGACAAGAGGGGGATACTTTCCAAGTTACTGTATGATGCCAGTACAATCCTGACACCAAAATCTGATCAAGACATTATAAGAAAACTACAGACCAATAGCCCTGATAGACATATGGGCAAAATATTAGAAAATCAAATACAGAACCATATGATGGGAAAATACATCGTGATCAACTAGGAATTCTCATAGGAATGAAAAATTAAGTGAAAATCAATAATGTAATTTACCACATTAAAAGAATAAAGGGGAAAACTCATGATCAGCTTAATACTTAAAGAGAAATCCTCTGACAAAATTCAACATTCATGCATTAAAAGAAAGTTCTCAGCACACTTGGAAAATGAGAGAATTTCCTTAATTTGACAGGGCAGCTATAAAAAATCTACAGCTGATATGATACTCAGTGGTAAAACTGAATGATTATTCTGTAAGATCAGGATCTACATAAGGTTGTCCACTCCAACTTCTTATAGGTATTGTACTGAGGGCTTTAGGCAGTGAAATACAGCAACAATAATGGGAAAGAAGGAATAAAGCTGTCTTCATTCAGAGAGAGCAACTTGTTTACATAGAAAGTCCTAAGGAAGCTACAAGAAAAATTCTAGAATAAGTAAAATTAGCATGATGACAGGATATGGAGCCAAAATACAATAATTTATTACATTTCTTTATACTAGGAAATTGAAATTTTATTTTTTAATATTTTGGGAGAGAGAGAGAGAGAAAGAGAGAGAGTGCGTGCATGCCAGTAAGCCAGGGAAGAGCAAAGAGAGAAGGGGTGAGAGAGAATCCCCATGGTCAGTGCAGAACCCGGCAAGGGCTCAATCCCATGAACCATGACATCACGGTGAGCCAAAATGAAGAGACAAACACTTAGCTGACTGTGCCACTCAAGTACCCCAGGAAATTGAAATCTTAAAATGATACTATTTACAATAGTATCATAAAAATACGACATTTCCAGGACTAGACTTAATAAAAGATACATAAGATTCTGAGTCTAAAACCACAAAATATTACTGACAGAAATTAGAGACAATTTAAATAAATAGATAACTATACCACATTTATAAACTAGAAGATTCAATATTATTAAGAAGTTTACTTTCCCCAAGCTCATCTATAGATGAATTATAATATCAATCATAGGCCACTCTAAAGAGTTACTCACTTCAGGAGAACTGGGAAGATGGTGGTGTATGAGGACGCTGGGCTCACTGTCCTGCTGATCACTTAGATTCCACCCCCATCGGCCTAAATAATCCAGAAAACTAGCAGAACGGAGTCTCCGGAGCCAAGTATAGACAAGAGGCCCACAAAAGAGGGTAGGAAGGGCTGAGGGGCGGTGTGTGCTACACAGACTAGCGGGAGGGAGCTGGGGGGTGGAGGGGCAGCCGGCCTGGCAAGGCAGAGCCCCCGACTCTGGCTTGCAAAAGCAGAGGGGCTGGACGGAGGGTGTTCTGACAGCCAGAGGGACTTAACATTTGGAATATTATAAATCAACAGCTCTACTCAGAGAGCAGAGACTGGAAGGGCTAAAGGACAACAGGAGGGAGAGTTATTGAGCACCAGAGGACAGAGCTCAGCTTGGCAAGAACAAAGGCGCTGGGAAGCACCATCTCCCTCACCCAACCCCAACCAAAATCCCAAAGGGAACCAGTTCCCCTCAGGGAACTTGCTTGCACTGTAAAAACACCCAATGCTGTACTTCTGTGGATCCATCCCTCTGACGGGTCTGCCTCCTTCTCGGTGGCACAGGGCCCCTCCAGAAGCAGACCGTGGAAAGCAAAGCCAGCTGAGCCTGCCCCTCCCACCCCTGTGCACCTTGCGGATCCGGCTAATACGCCAGATCCCATGGAAGCAGCACAAGCCTGGCAGTGTGCAAGTAGCCCAGACAGGGCCCACACCACTCCACAGTGAGTACTGCCCCTGGGAGAGGGGGAGATAAAGTACACACTAGTCTGACTGTGGCCCCAGCGGTGGGCTGGGGGCAGACATCAGGTCTGAATGTGGCCCCGCCCGCCAATGCAAGTTACTCCAGACAACACAGGGGAAGAGCCCTGCAGTTCCCCACCACTCCAGGGACTATCCAAAATGACGAAAAGGAAGAATTATCCTCAAAAGAAACTCCAGGAGGTAGCGACAGCTAATGAACTGATCAAAAATGATTTAAGCAATATAACAGAAAATGAATTTAAAATAATAGTCATAAAATTAATCACTGGGCTTGAAAAAAGTATAGAGGACAGCAGAGAATCTATTGCTAGAGATCAAGGGACTAAGAAACTGTCAGGAGGAACTAAAAAATGCGATAAATGAGCTGCAAAATAAAACGGAGGCGACCATAGCTCAGATTGAAGAGGCAGAGGAGAGAATAGGTGAATTAGAAGATAAAATTATGGAAAAAGAGGAAGGTGAGAAAAAGAGAGATAAAAAAAATCCAGGAATATGGAGAGAATTAGAGAACTAAGTGATGTGATAAAACGTAATAATATACACATACTGGGATTCCAGAGGAGGAAGAGAGAGAAAGGGGCTGAGGTGTACTTGAAGAAATCATAGCTGAGAACTTCCCTGATCTGGAGAAGGAAAAAGGCATTGAAATCCAAGAGGCACAGAGAACTCCCTTCAGATGTAACTTGAATCAATCTTCTGCATGACATATCATAATGAAACTGGTAAAATACAAGGATAAAGAGAAAATTCTGAAAGCAGCTAGGGATAAACAGACTCTAACATACAAAGGGAGACTGATAAGACTAGTGACGGATCTATCTACTGAAACTTGGCAGGCCAGAAAGGAATGGTAGGGAATCTTAAATGTGATGAACAGAAAAAATATGCAGCCGAGAATCCTTTATCCAGCAAGTCTGTCATTTAGAATAGAAGGAGAGATAAAGGTCTTCCCAAACAAACAAAAACTGAAGGAATTCGTCACCACTAAACCAGCCCTACAAGAGATCCTAAGGGGGGATCCTCTGAGACAAAGTACCAGAGACATCGCTACAAGCATGAAACCTACGGACATCACAATGACTCTAAACCCATATCTCTTTATAATAACACTGAATGTAAATGGACTAAATGCTCCAACCAAAAGACACAGGGTATCAGAATGGATAAAAAAAACAAGACCCATCTATTTGCTGTCTACAAGAGACTCATTTTAGAACTGAGGACACCTTCAGATTGAATGTGAGGGGATGGAAAACTATCTATCATGCTTCTGGAAGTCAAAAGAAAGCTGGAGTAGCCATACTTATATCAGACAAATTAGACTTTAAATTAAAGGCTGTAACAAGAGATGAAGGGCATTATATAATAATCACAGGGTCTATCCATCAGGAAGAGCTAACAATTATAAATGTCTATGCACTGAATACAGGAGTCCACAAATATATAAAACAATTACTCACAAACATAAGCAACCTTATTGATAAGAATGTGGTAATTGCAGGGGACTTTAACACTCCACTTACAGAAATGGATACATCATCTAGACACATGGTTAATAAAGAAACAAGGGCCCTTAATGATACATTGGATCAGATGGACTTGACAGATATATTTAGAACTCTGCATCCCAAGGCAACAGAATATACTTTCTTCTCGAGTGCATACGGAACATTCTCCAAGATAGATCATATACTGTGTCACAAAACAGCCCTTCATAAGTATACAAGAATTGAAATCATACCATGCATACTATCAGACCACAATGCTATGAAGCTTGGAATCAACCACAGGAAAAAGTCTGAAAAACCTCCAACAGCATGGAGGCTAAAGAACACCCTACTAAAGAATGAATGGGTCAACCAGGCAATTAGAGAAGAAATTAAAAAATAGATGGAAACAAATGAAAATGAAAATATAACAATCCAAACGCTCTGGGATGCAGCAAAGGCAGTCCTGAAAGGAAAATACATTGCAATCTAGGCCTATCTCAAGACACAAGAAATATCCCAAATGCAAAATCTAACAACACACCTAAAGGAAATAGAAGCAGAATAACAAAGACACCCCAAACCCACCAGAAGAAGAGAAATAATAAAGATCAGAGCAGAAATAAATATAGAATCTAAAAAAACTGTAGAGCAGATCAATGAAACCAAGAGTTGGTTTTTTGAAAAAAAAATAAAATTGATAAACCTCTAGCCAGGCTTCTCAAAAAGAAAAAGGAGATGATCCAAATAGATAAAACCATGAATGAAAATGGAATTCTTACAACCAATCCCTCAGAGATACAAGCAATTATCAGGGAATACTATGAAAAATTATATGCCATCAAATTGGACAACCTGGAAGAAATGGACAAATTCCTAAACACCCACATACTTCCAAAACTGAATCAGGAGGAAATAGAAAGCTTGAACAGACCCATGACCAGAGAAGAAATTGAATCAGTTATCAAAAATCTCCCAACAAAAAAGAGTCCAGGACCAGATGGCTTCCCAGGGGAGTTCTACCAGACGTTTAAAGCAGAGATAATACCTATCCTTCCCAAGCTATTCCAAAATGTGGAAAGGGAAGGAAAACTTCCAGACTTATTCTATGAAGCCAGCATTACTTTGATTCCTAAAACCGACAGAGACCCATTAAAAAAAGAGAACTACAGGCCAATATCCCTGATGAATATGGATGCAAAAATTCTCAATAAGAGAATCAAACTCAACAGCATATAAAAAGAATTATTCACCATGATCAAGTGGGATTCATTCCTGGGCTGTTTCAACATTCGCAAATCAATCAATGTGATACATCACATTAATAAAAGAAAAGATAAGAACCATATGATCCTGTCAATTGATGCAGAAAAAAACATTTGGCAAAATTCAGCAATCTTTCTTAATAAAAACCCTCAAGAAAGTCGGGATAGAAGGAACATACCTAAACATCATAGAAGCCATTTATGAAAAGCCCACAGCTAATATCATTGTCAATGGGGAAAAACTGAGAGCTTTCTACCTGAGATCAGGAACATGACAGGGATGTCCACTCTCACCGCTATTGTTTAACATAGTGTTGAAAGTTCTAGCATCAGCAATCAGACAAGAAAAGGAAATCAAAAGCATCAAAATTGGAAAAGATGAAGTCAAGCTTTCACTTTTTGCAGATGACATGATATTATACATGGAAAATCCAATAGACTCTACCAGAAGTCTGCTAAACTGATACATGAATTCAGCAAAGTCACAGGATACAAAATCAATGTACAGAAATCAGTTGCATTCTTATACACTAATAATGAAGCAACAGAAAGACAAATAAAGAAACTGTTCCCATTCACAATTGCACCAAGAAGCATAAAATACCTAGGAATAAATGTAACCAAAGATGTACAAGATCTGTATGCTGAAAACTATAGAAAGCTTATGAAGGAAATTGAAGAAGATATAAAGAAATGGAAAAACATTCCGTGCTCATGGATTGGAAGAAGAAATATTGTCAAAATGTCAATACTACCCAAAGCTATCTACACATTCAATGCAATCCCAATCAAAATTGCACCAGCATTCTTCTTGAATCTAGAACAAGCAATCCTAAAGTATGTATGGAACCACAAAAGGCTCCGAATACCAAAGTAATTTTGAAGAAGAAGACCAAAGCAGGAGGCATCACAATCCCAGACTTTAGCCTCTACTACAAAGCTGTCATCATCAAGACAGCATGGTATTGGCACAAAAACAGACACATAGACCAATGGAGTAGAATCGAAACCCCAGAACTAGACCCACAAACATATGGCCAACTAATCTTTGACAAAGCAGGAAAGAATATTCAATGGAAAAAACACAGTCTCTTTAACAAATGGTGCTGGGACAACTGGACAGAAACATGCAGAAGATTGAAACTAGACCACTTTCTTACACCATTCACAAAAACAAACTCAAAATGGATAAAGGACCTGAATGTGAGACAGGAAACCATCAAAACCCTGGAGGAGAAAACAGGAAAAAACCTCTCTGACCTCAGCCACGACAATTTCTTACTTGACACATCCCCAAAGGCAAGGGAATTAAAAGCAAAAATGAACTATTGGGACCTCATGAAGATAAAAAGCTTCTGCACAGCAAAGGAAACAATCCACAGAACTAAAAGGCAACCAATGGAATGGGAAAAGATATTTGCAAATGACATACCGGACAAAAAGCTGGTATCCAAAATCTATAAAGAGCTCACCAAACTCCACACCCAAAAAACAAATAATCCAGTGAAGAAATGGGCAGAAAACATGAATAGACACTTCTCTAAAGAAGACATCCGGATGGCCAACAGGCACATGAAAAGATGCTCAACGTCACTCCTCATCAGGGAAATACAAATCAAAACCACACTCAGATATCACCTCACACCAGTCAGAGTGGCTAAAATGAACAAATCAGGAGACTATAGATCCTGGAGAGGATGTGGAGAAATGGGAACCCTCTTGCACTGTTGGTGGGAATGCAAACTGCTGCAGCCACTCTGGAAAACAGTGTGGAGGTTCCTCAAAAAATTAAAAATAGACCTAACTTATGACCCAGCAATAGCACTGCTAGGATTTTACCCAAGGGATACAGGAGTACTGATGCATAGGGGCACTTGTACCCCAACGTTTATAGCAGCACTCTCAACAATAGCCAAATTATGGAAAGAGCCGAAATGTCCATCAACTGAAAAATCGATAAAGAAATTGTGGTTTATATGCACAATGGAATACTACGTGGCAATGAGAAAGAATGAAATATGGCCTTTTGTAGCAACGTGGATGGAATTGGAGAGTGTGATGCTAAGTGAAATAAGTCATACAAAGAAAGACAGATACCATATGTTTTCACTCTTATGTGGATCCTGAGAAACTTAACAGAAGTCCATGGGGGAGGGGAAGAAAAAAAAAAAGAGGTTAGAGAGGGAGAGAGCCAAAACATAAGAGACTCTTAAAAACTGAGAACAAACTGAGGGTTGATGGGGAGTGGGAGGGAGTGGAGGGTGGGTGATGGGTATTGAGGAGGGCACCTTTTGGGATGAGCCCTGGGTGTTGTATGGAAAGCAATTTGACAATAAATTTCATATTAAAAAATAAATAAATAAAAGAAAAAAATTGTAAAAAAATAATATCAATCATAAATCTCACTAGGCATTTTTATACAAATTGACAAGCTGATTTGATCATTTATATGAAAATCTAAGGGACTTAGAGTAGCTTTAACAATTTTTAAAATTAATTTTTATTTTTCTTAATGTTGTTTATAGATTCAGAAGTCAAATTAGTAAGGTAAGTCACCTGTATAAATAAGGAATAATACATACAGGTATTACCAAAATTGTGTTTTGTGGAACACAGGTGCTTTCAAGATGCCATTCTAAGTTCTATGAGCTAATAAAATTAGCAAAATACTGCAAGCAAAATGTTCATTTTGAAGGTTTTAACATTTTATAGTCTGTGAGTCATTCTAAAGCAAATGCAACTATTTAGTTTTACTTAACATATTGTCTCCCAAATTTTTTGAACTAGGGCCATTCTAAAAAATTTCATCCTTCAATTCAGTATCTTTTAACACCTTTATCTCTGTGCAATAGTGTGGGAAAACACATACATTTTCTCCTCAGTGCCTTTTGTAGTAGGAGAATAAAAACAGATGTGTTAATATCACAAAAGGAGAAAGTTATTTCATTACAAAAAGATACAATACCTGATAGTAATATTGTATGGAATATTCTGTTTAGAAAGTTTGGCCTCTTTGGGGTACCTGGGTGACTCAATAGGTTAAGCGTCTGACTCTTGATTTCAGCTCAGGTCATGATATCAAGGTTGTGAGATCCAGCTTCACATTGGCCCATGCTGAGCATGGAGCCTGCTTAAGCTTATCTCTCTCCCTCTGCACCCACCTCACTTGTGCACACATGGTCTCAAAAATAGAAAAGAAAAACGAAAACAAAATCTGTCCTCTTTCATGTGGTTTTCATTTAAATAATTATATTAAACATAATCACCATTTCAATACTTCAGTTAGCTAGAAATTCCTTTAGGTGAAAGAGCTTATACCAATAATTCACATTACAGAGAATTTTCAGAGTTTCCACATTATCAGTGTATACTTATTAACTATGACCTTTATGTTAGTTCATTTCATATTCATATCTAGTCATAGATTCTCTGCATGCCCAGATAGGTCTCCTATGTCTTGTGTATTTTCTCACTAAATATAATTGAGTACTGCATATGTATTCACGGAGAGTTCCTAAATATTTTTAATCAATATCTCATGGAAAGTATTTAGAATAAATACCTCCAGATTTCTCAATTTTTTAACCAAGACTTCTACTGATTTGTCTATTTGTTACTTCACATATTTAGTTTAAAATATACAAATATCTGCCTTTAAGTTTTTGAGACGATTCTTAGCTAGTTGGTTATATTGCTAGATGTCTTATTGCTGCTTAACAACTATCCTGATTCATTCATTTCATTATAAATAATTTCAAATTTTGCATGTAGTATCTGTTTATGTGCATTAACAAGATATATTTATTCAGATAAACATATTGAATCAACTCCTGTCTAAAAATATGTGTTATAATCTCAGCTAGAAGGACATGTTCTATAGATCTACATTTAAAATAGTATATCCTAATCCTGCCACCTCAAATCCATTTAAATATGTCCACTCAAGTGACTGAGATAAATGACTTAAAGACACAATATACCAAACTGGGTCAATCAACCAGGCTTTGACTATAAATAATGGAACGCACTCATGAAATAATAGAATATTCATATAAGCAAGTAGAAAATGTCATTGATCAAAATCAGAAATACACAAGAAGATAGCGAGGTTCCTGACCAACTTACATACCTAAAAGCATTCTAATATCCCCAAATCATTTTATTTAAAAAGCTGTCAAAATTGATTACTGTAAGAGTGCCTACTTTTCAGTTACATAATTTATCTAATACTAAACAGGAGCCTGGTTAAATAAAGGCTACTAAAATAAATACATAAACATTTATAAGAAGGATCCATATTTTACATGTACTAGAGTCAGTAAAGAGATGGATAATGAAATACAGGTTTTTTGTTTTTTTTTTTTAAAGAGCAGCCATTAAATAATCTAGCTAGGTCTAAATGTATCAACAGATACATTTTCAAAGCATATTGAGTGAAAACAAGTTTACTGAACAATGATAGGTTTATGATTATATTAATGTAAATATTAAAAAAAAAACCCTCTTTTCTGGGATGATAAACTTCAGGAGACAGAGAAGGGAAACATATGATGGGAAATGGTTTAGTTGTATCTCCAGTGTCTAACTTATTTCAAAGAGATATAGGAGGGAGGAAAGAACAAAGAGTTCTAAAGCAAAAATAAGAAAATGAAAAGTGTATGTAATATTATTCACAACCAAATAATCCATAATCTCAACGTATGTTTTCTCATATTTTCTTTATGTATTTACAGAAGAGAAAATGAGGAGATGAAAGTTTGGAGTTTATTACTATCAATCCACCTGAACTTAGGCACCAAGGAAACAGTGGTTTTAGAGAAGCACATCTATTTACAGCAATGCTCTGTTACCTGAGTGCCACAGCACTAATTAACGCTTAAAGGAACATATTTGGTAATACTCCTTGGGAATGACATTTCAATAGCAAGTTTTAGAAATTTTAATTTTTTCCCTCTGCTGCATGCTGTAAGACCAGTATGTGTTAATTAAATTGAAAGAGAGACTTTAACAATAAAGTCTCATACACCATGATCAGTTGGGATTTATTCCAGGAATGCAAAAATGATTCAATATCCACAATCAATCAACATGATACACCCCATTAATAAAATGAAGGATAAAAATCATATGATCATCTCAATAGATCTAGAAAAGGCATTGGACAAAACTCAGTATCCATGTATAATAAAAACTCTCAACAAAAGGGGTGGAGAGGTAACATAATATAGAGCATATAGAGACAAGATGACAGCTAACATCATACTCAATGTTGAAAACCTGAGTTTTCAACCTGAGTTCCTAAGATCAGGAACTAGATAAGGATGAGCACTGTCAGCACTTTTATTCAACAAAATGCTGGAAGTCCTAGAAATGGTAATTGTACCAAATAAATAAATAAAGGTCATCCTAATTAGGAAGAAGTAAAACTATCACTGAAGATGACATGATACTATATAGAAAACCCTAAAGACTCTACCAAGAAACTATTAGAACTAAAAAATGAACTCAGTAAAGTTGCAATATACAAAATGTACAAAAAACAATTTCATTTCTGTAGACTAGCAACACATTATCATAAAGAGAAATCACAAAAACAATTCTATTTACAATTGCATTAAAAATAAAATAGCTGGTGGGGCGGCTGGGTGGCTCAGTCGGTTAAGCGGCTGACTTCGGCTCAGGTCATGATCTCGCAGACCGTGAGTTCAAGCCCCGTGTCAGGCTCTGTGCTGACTGCTCAGAGCCTGGAGCCTGTTTCAGATTCTGTGTCTCCCTCTCTCTGACCCTCCCCCGTTCATGCTCTGTCTCTCTCTGTCTCAAAAATAAATAAACATTAAAAAAAATTGAAAATAAAATACCTGGGAATAAATTTAACCAAAAAGTTAAAGACCTGTATCTGAAAACTATAATGACCTAAGAAATAGAAGGTACAAATGGACAAATATACTGTGCTCACAGTCTGAAAGAATTAATAGTTAAAATGTCCATACTACCCAAAGCAATCTTGAGAAAGATTCAACACAAGTCATATCCAAAATACCAATGGAATATTTCATAGAATGAGAACTAATCCTAAAATTTGTATAAAAGCACAAAAGACCTTGAATAGCCAAAGCAATCTTGAGAAAGAACAAAGCTGGAGGTATCATGTGTCCAGATTTTAAAATCATACTACAAAGCTATAATAATCAAACAGAATGGTCCTAACAAAAAACAAAAAAAACACATAGATCAATGAAATAGAATAGATAGCCCAGTAACAAAACCATATTATATGATCAATTAATTTATAATAAATGAGGAAATAATATAAAATGGGGAAAAGACAGTCTTTTCAATAAATGGTGCTGAGAAAGCTGGACAGCTATATGCAAAAGAATGAAACTGGACCACTCACTGTCTTACACTACCTACAAAAATAAACTCAAAGTGGTTTAAAGATTTAAATGTAAGCGCTAAAAACACAAAATTCCTAAAAGAAAACAAAGGCAATGAACTCTTGGACATCGATCTTAGCAATATATTTTTGGATCTGCCTCTTCAGGCAAGAGCAACAAAAGCAAAAAACAAACAACTGGGATGACCTCAAACTAAAAAGCTGTGCATGGTCAAGAAAGTCATCAATAAAATGAAAGCTTATTGAATGGGAGAAGATATTTCCAAATGATGTTTCATATCTGATGTATATAATCCAAAAAATATATAGAATTCATACAATTTAACACCAAACAAATAATCCAATTAAAAATGGGCAGAGGACCCGAACAGATGTTTTTCTGAAGCATACAGATTGTCAGCAGAGGTATGAAAAGATGCTCTATATCACTATCAAACAAATACAAATAAAAACCATAATAAGATATCACTTCATAATAGTCAGAATGGATAGTTTCAAAAAGATAAGAAATAAGTGTCGGGAAGCATGTGGGGAAAGGGTATGAGAGTTCCTTTTTTAGGGAATGTAAATTGGTGTAGCCACCTGTAGGTTTTGAGGCAGTTCCTCAAAAAAAAAAAAAAAAAAAGCAAAAATACTATCCATCAATTCCACTTCTGGGTATTTATCTGAAATAAACAAGCACTAATTCAAAAAGATTTATGCATCGCCATATTCACTGCAGCATCATTTACAATAGCCAAGATATGGAAGCAACTTAAGTGACTGACTCATCAATAAATGAATGGATAAAGATGTGGTACACCCAGAGGAATATTACTTAGCCATAAAAAATGAAATCTTGTCATTTGCAACAATATGAGTGGACCTAGAGGGTATTACGTTAAGTGAAATAAGTCAGAGAAAGCAAACACCTTATGATCTCATTCATGTGTGAGTGAAAAACAAAACCAGCAAACTAACAAACCAAACAGACTCAAAAATACAGAGAATAAACTGATGATTACCAGAGAGGAAAGGGATGGTAGAATGGGTGAAACATGGGAAGGTGATTAAGAGGTACAATCCTACAGTTACAAAATGAGTCAGAAATATAAAGTACAGCCATAGGTAATATAATTAATAATACTGTAATAACTGTGTGGTGACAGAACTAAATTTATTGTGGTGGTGCTTCATTATGTATGTAAATGCTGAATCACTGTGTTGTACACCTGAAATTAATATAATATTGTAGGTCAACTACACTTCAATAAAAAAAACCTGAAGGAGTATGGGGCGCCTGGGTGGCTCAGTTGGTTGAGCGGCTGACTTCAGGTCAGGTCATGATCTCAGTTTGTAAGTTTGAGCCCTGCATTGGGCTCTGTGCTGACAGCTCAGAGCTTGGAGCCTGCTTCAGATTCTGTGTGTGTGTCTCTCTCTGACCCTCCTCTGCTCATGCTCTGCATCTCTCTCTCTCTCTCTCTCTCTCTCTCTCTCTCTCAAAACTAAACAAACATTTAAAAAAATTACCTGAAGGAGTAAAATCATACCTACTTTATTTATAACTTAAATTTTCTGGATCCATTCAGAAATAACAGTAACTTCTTCCTTCATCGTCATCTTCAAAAGAAGTGTAAACCATATAAACACCCACAGGAACAGACTTATTTGGAGGCATCTTTTGGAACTTAAGATATCTGTAGCATACATTGTTGATGGCCATTCATATTTCCTTGGCAGTCAGCATTCACAGTGACCACTTCTTTCTGCAAGCCCCAGTGATTTTCTGAAAATTTCTCTGGAATTTGTGGGAGGTAGGCTTATTATCTACATTTTAGATTTGAAATACTGTTGCCCCAATGACCTGGTAATTCTTTTTCCAAAGACAAACTTAATACTTTCATCTTACATTTTAATGGAATTTTTAATTTTTTTTTAACGTTTATTTATTTTTGAGACAGAGACAGAGCTTGAACGGGGCAGGGTCAGAGAGAGAAAGAGACACAGAATCTGAAACAGGCTCCAGGCTCTGAGTTGTCAGCACAGAGCGCGATGCGGGGCTGGAACTCACGGACCACGAGATCGTGACCTGAGCCGAAGTCGGATGCTTAACCGACTGAGCCACCCAGGCGCCCCTTAATGGAATTTTTTAAATACACATTTTTTAAAGTAGCCACCCATATCAAATTTAACATCTATTCACGTTTGTATGTATTTCCGTCCTCCCCTCCCTTCTTTCCAGCCTCCTTCCAAGAATGCAGACTGCTTTCCTACACCATTCTCTTCATTATGTCTTATCTGAACAAGCTGCAATGACACGTGCTTCAGTATCTCTAGCATCAAGAGGTATTGTACAACTAAATCGGGCCAATGAGATTGTAACAAAAATTTGTCTGCATCCCTATAAAGGATGAAGATATGCCATATAATCCCTATCTCTCGATACTGGTTTAGAATGCAAAAATGACGGCTAAAGCTCCAACAACCATTTTGGATCATGAGTTGACATAAGAATTTTCAGAATGGCTGAGAAGAAAATTAAGTCTAGAGGTGCCCAATGACATCATGCTGTCGCTATGCCAGTTCTGGTAACTTACCTCTATCGTGTAATAGAGAAATCAATGTCTACCTCCTTTAAACTACAGTAATTTGGGGGTTTTGTCACATATAGTGGAATATAACTCTATTTGTTATCCATTATACAAGAACTTTATGAATACACTGCCAGTAGAAACTGTTCACAGACAACAGAATGTGAAGCTCACTTCACTACCTTCTTCATTTCCAATCTACTTGACTCCTGTTTAGAAGTTTCCATAAACTGTATGCTTATGATTTAATCTACTATTCTCTAAACTTTACATATATACCCAGAATAAATGTTTAGTTTTGTTCTGTGTATTTTTATTAATTTAGGTGAAGGGTAACATAGTTTTCCTGCAATTCACTTTTTTCACCCCACAATGTTTTAAAGATGTTTCTATACTGATCTATGTATAGTTCATTTTTATGTGTAGATTTTTAAAATATTTGTGTGTACATATTTTTATTATTTCTCTACCAATGGGCATATATATTGTTTCTAATATTTCACTATCACTCATCTGAAATGAACATACTTGAATCTATCTCTTACGGAATATGACTAAATATATTCTGTAGTTGATTCTTAGATATGGAAGCACAGGCCATAGGAATTGCACATTTTCATCCACACAGATGTTTCAGATAGTCTCATAAAGAAAGGTACATATAAAAGGTATATGTAAAAGGGTTGATAAAAACAGCATTTTTATACAACAAGGACAATCTTGATCATCTTTATTGGTTCGCTGTTTTGAGGATTTCCTAGGTAGGTCTGGTTTTTTATTCACATCTATACACACTTATTGCTAAACCCAACATTGAAAATATTTAAAATAATGAATATAATCCTCTGGCTTCATACCCTGTATTTGCTTGGTGAAAAAGATGATGGAGGGAAATAAAAAAGGTTAAGAGGGCCAAGAGCCAAGAGAAATTTAACACTAACACAATAAAATAATCAGTATGCTGAAAACAACATTTTCCCTGCTTTCCATTACTTATCAATTGATGGGCAGAGAAAGATAAATGGCAATGTGAAAAAGATAAGATTTTCTCTGAATAATAATTCTCTTCTGTCCCATGGAACCTTCTATTTGACTTTTGTTCAAAGGTCTCAGAGTTGTAGATCCACAGATAAGCTCTAGTTTAGAAATTCAGAAAATAAGGTACCATGACAGTTGTTCAAAGACTTTATGAAGGCCAGTGGAACCCATGACTATAAATCTTCTATCCCATCCATTTACCTTAATAAACCCCCTCCATCTTAGAAATTGTGGCCATGTGCCCTTCAATAGTCAGCAATGTGTAAAATGCTTACTTTCTTCAAAGTTACATTTTAAATGTTAATTTATGGGGAGCAGAGCTGTGCTGAATTATCATTTACAATATGTCAATCTCTTACTTTGAAGTCCGGGGAATGATGTTTGTAAACAGTGAAAACTCAGCTTTATTTTTTTGCAATCATTTAACTTTCAAAATGCATCAAAATATACCTCAAAGACAGAAAAATCAAATTATAATCTTTGACATGTTTTTCAAACATGAGTGCTGTCTCATATTTATAAAACATTTTTGCATAGCTTCCCCTAGATTTTAATGACATAATTTAAAATTATAAAACATTTCCCCAATATCAGAGGAGGTTCATTTTAAATATGAAATCAACTTAAAAAATACTTTCTCAGTATTTCTCCCTTTAAATTAGAGAAACAGAAAGCAATTATTCAATAGTATAACTATTTATATTTCAAAAATATATATTCTGACACTCATATGTGGAATTTAAGAAACAAAACAGATGAACATAGGGGAAGGGAAGGAAAAATAAGATAAAAACAGAGAGAGAGAGGCAAACCATAAGAGACTCTTAACTACAGAGAACAAACTGAAGGTTGCTGGAGGGAAAGTGGGTGGGGGATGGGCTAAATGGGTGATGGGCATTAAGGAGGACTCTTGTTGGGATGAGCACTGGGTGTTATACATAAGTGATGAATCACTAAATTCTACTCCTGAAACCATTATTACACTATAGTTAACTAACTTGAATTTACACAAAATCTTGGAAGATAAATATGCGCACATATGTGTATGTGTGTATACACCCACACACACACACATATACATGGATCCCAAAGTGAATGCACTATTTTAGAACTCCCTTTCCAATTTTCAAAACAACCAACCTAATGCCACAAAGTGATTGCCATAAGATTCTAAGTCTCATGTAGAAAGCTAAGAGTTTCTTTTATAAAAACATTATTTCCCATTAACATTAACTAGTTTTAAAATAAGTGGAATTATTGACAAATTTCAAAAAAAAAGTTCTATACACTTAACAAGGTCTCCTCAGTAGTCAAAGAAAAATAGATGGCTAATGTTTTACATTATGATTAGGTCAATGCTACTCTTATGTATATGAAAGGTGTCTTACTGGCAGCTGTATGAAAAATTATTACTATACTAATTCAGACTTCGAATTAAAGATAAGTGTGTGGACCAGTTCTAAAACAGATTCTAACAATTTAATTTCTACACATATGCTCTGAAGTTTATCAGCATCCTCAAAAATAATAGCCATTCAGAAAAAATCTATTAACTAGGATTTTGTTTACTACCATGGGGAAGTAATAGTTGCTTAGCGCAAATAAAACTAGTGGGTTTTTTCCCTGCATTTAGACACAATATCATACATCAAATACAAAATGTTAATTCAGATTCCTTTGACAAATGATAAAATGCTTAAATGATTAAGTACGTTAATCCATTTATCTAACCTGTTTGCTATTATGGGTTTCACCCTCATCCATAACACAGTTGACAAGCAACTGTCTTCTGATTTGCTGGACAGAAATTTGAGAAGTTGAACTAGTTTTATTTTAACAGCAACAGAAATAAATGTGAAAGATACCATGTCCTTTCCAAGTTTGTGAAACCAGGAGGCCTAGTCTGCTAAACTTGATGATTTGGCATCCTCGAACCATGCATAATAAATTACATTTGAGTACAGTATATCCCCAAACATTTTTCACAGTGCCTTCTAACCTTTCCTCTGTTGGGAGTCCATTTCTATTGAGCTAAAATATTCTCTTACAAAATATCTCAAAGTTACTTTTTAAAGCACAGTGTCTGGTACCTTTCAATAGTTGTTTTCAGAACAGGAGACATACAAACATCCAGTGAAATGTATGCTCAAGGTTGGTGTTTTCTTTTTCCAAAGAAGAAAAGAAGAAGCTTCAAAAAGAAAATTCAACATTTTGAAGTTGTTATCTCTATTCACTATTCAGCATCATACAGTTTTTCCTAAAGGACTATTCTGAAAAATCATTTTTAGATGTAATCAAAATAGCTTCACACAGACCTCTCAAGCCAGCACTTTGACAAGATTAGTCAAGAAATATATTTGAGAGCATTTACCAATTGCCTGCACTGTATTAGACACTCTGTAGAATATGGAGAAACAGAGGTCCCTGCCTTAGCACTATATTTCTTTTTATTGGAAGTTACCTCTCCAAGCAGGTCTAGAAGACTAACAATTATCTGTTCCATTTGGATTAAGTCTCCACAACTAAAACATTTTGAGGAGATATAAATGAGTCATTTCTTACCCACTAGAAGGAAATTAAATTGTATCGGTGCCCTCATTGTAGCACATTAAAGGAAATGGTTACTCCTACCAATTCGATAATTAAATAAAAAACCAGTTTTTACAGTTTAAATAATAGTGTTATCATGTGACCACAAACAAACATTGTTTCTTAATCACCCTTTTTATAAAAGGGCATTGGCTGCAAATATTGACTTCTGCTTATGCAAGACCATATTGGATATGGTTTCTTTCTTTGCCATGTCAGCAAGATGAAGGAATAGTTATGGCTTTTTTTCCTCCCAATTACAACCTGATAAACCATTTCCCTTATTTCATCTTCTATTATCTGTCTTTTCCTAGAGCATGCAATATCTACTGTACAAAGTAAATTACTGTATTTAGAGGGGCTCACACACAATTTAGAATAGCTAGCACAATCTAAACCTTTATCGGTGAAATTTGTTATACTGGCTTACCAATTTACCTCCACTTTCCATCTAGTATAAAATACCTAGGCAGAAGCAGAGCTAAAGTTCCCTCAGATTTTTTTTTGCCCTATTTTTTTTCACCACAGAAAAGTAAATGCTAGGTAGAAAGGGGGAAAAAGCGGAGCTGGAGAGTATACGAAAGCTCAGGTAGAAATCTGGCCTGCATTTCTATATCTTTATTTATGTTTTTGTCTCTATTATTGCCAGTTCCTCATTTATTTATGCATCTGAAAATTAGAAGAAAGAAAATTGATGTTGCATGCCCAACTGACTAATGTTGCAAATAGTAGGTAAAGACTATATCTATAAGCTGGAGATAAATTGGATTTTCATTTTAAAAGAATAATTGTATCACTGCATTCTTTGGAGGCTAGAAACAGAATCCAACTCTGGTTAATTTACTAAAAATGAAATACATGAAAAAGGTATAAAGTAGTTCCCAAGGGAAGGAGAAGCTAAAGGACTAGGACATACAAACAACAGGAAAAAGAATTATGCAGAGTGGAGGATTCAAGAGCAGGAAATAAAGTTCAGTCTCTTCAGGGCAGAACTTTGGAAACAGAAATTCCAGTTTTTAGATTTTTCTAAAATTACGTTCAACATTAAAGTTCCTAGAAGCATGTCCCATGGCCAATCTTAAATCATATGTCTAACCCTTAGCCCAGGGGATATGGATTATCTTCATGGTGTCAGCAATATTGCATCTAATGAGGAAGAGAGAATTTCCCCAAACAAATTCAGGATCTGCTGCTAGAAGATGGGAATAATGGACGTTCATGTGCCAGAACATATTTCTACTATGACAATTATTAACAGATTTACGAGTAAAATTCATACTTTCACACTTTCTGTAACAGAAAATAGATTGACTTGTGTTAGTTCATTAGGGAGATGACTATCAGTAAATTAATTTGTTTCAAGTCAATACAGTATACCTATCTGTACACACACACACACACCACAGAGAGTAGTCTTTTTGCATATCTTTTTTGCTCTACCCTGTAGATATTACATGTTGCATGTTTTATATAGAGAAAAAGTAGATTCAAAGAGAATAAGGGGTAGGGACCAAAACTCAACCATTTTTGGTTTTGTTTTAACTTTTAAGTTGTTTAATTGTTGTAGGGGTTTATCAGTCTCCTTTTGTATTATAAGAAGGACTCAACCCTTATATTTTATATAACAATTTGTGTTTTTTTATCAAAGTGTTTCAAATAAAATTTTACTTTCTGAAACAATGATTATTTTGCATAATTTCCTAGCCTACTTAAGAATATTTACTTATAGTCTGTAACACATATAATCCTGTCACCCTAACATCCCAAACTTGTATTTTCTAATAAAGAAAACAACTTCTTTCCATCCATTTGTATAAGGACACTCTTTCCTTCTGTAATTTAGCTTCTCCCTCTCTACATGTTGTATTCCTGCAATTTTTAATAAAATGTATTATGAACTCTACTTATAATTCTAATTTTTCTTATGATTGACAATGTTTCCAGTGTCTATATTCATCTTCCCCTATTTTAGTTTAGGTGTGTGTATGTGAGAGAAAGAGAGCATGTGTTCTATTTATAATCCTGACACAAAACATAGGCCTTGCATACACTTCCCTGCCTGTTGCTTATGTTTTTCATTTGTTCATTCTCTTCTTCTCAAACTCTGTTTTTTCTTCATTTAAGTCTGACGTTAGAAAAGGGATTTTCGGAGTGCTTTCAAAGATTTAACCTGACCAGATTTAACCTAAAGATGTAGGCGACAGATACGAGAACATGTTGAAGTTGGGGGTATGCTCAGAACTGTGGGTACCCCAAACGGTATCGCTGAGACAGGAACTACCATGATTCGGGAATCTGAAAGATGCTTTCCTTCCTCCTTGACTTTCCACCGCACCATGAATAATGTTGGCCTTTCTCTGGGAATGGTGATTCCCACAGTTTTTGTTTGTTCATATATTGTTTTGTGTTTCCTTAGGTAGTTTTCAAACATAAAAAAATTTACAGAAGTTGATATAAAAGGCACCAATATAACCATTTAAAGACAATTGATGCCAAAATTTATATATTTGCCTTGAGTCTCCTTTAAAAAGTTAATACAATGTTATATAAACTGCAAATAATTATGCCACTCTATTCTTTCATGTGTGTTCATATGTGTATATATATGTGCATATATACATATATACACATATATATTCCTATATTTATATACTTATATTCTACGTATATAATGTGGGGCGACCAGATCAGATGGAGGCTAGCAACACAGCTGGTGAAAGAATTCACCCAAGACAGGACAAAGTAGGTAGAAGCTTATTGACTACACTGCAAGGGAGCAGTGGAAAAGACAGCAAAGGACAGTCTACCAGGAGGCGGTGATGGGGGCTGTAGTTATGAGGGGGAGTGAGGAAGTATCGGAATGTATGGAATATTCCTTTTTTGGTACCTGTGTCCTGTTTTAGCAGCCCATTGGTCAGGTATGGCCTATGGCTATTGAGAGATGGGTCGCCTCATGGGCCTGTTTGCATTCAGCCCAGTGGTCGCTGTGGGCCCTTTTCACCCTACTCACGTTTCCATTTCTCAAGCCTGTTGCCCCAAAGTGGCCTCCACATATAATAAATGTGTGTATGTGTGTATATAAACATACAGATACATATTTTAATTATACATACATGTTCTTTCTTTTTAGGAATATAGTACTATATATGTATTTGAGCCTTGTAGAAGCACTGACAAAGAGTATCAGAATGGATTTAAAAAAAAAAAAAAAAAAAACAAGACCCATCTATATGCTGCCTACAACAGACTTATTTTAGACCTGCAGATTGAAAATAAGGTGAAAGAGAACCATCTATCATGCTAATGGATGTCTAATTTATGTAATATAGAAACCTCTCTCTGTTCAGTGATCACATGCTATATAGATCAGATTCTCAAAATGCTTCAATAAAAAATCATCAGTAGAGACAAAATTCGAAGTTCAGATAGTTCTGTCTACAGCTTTTTTATGTCAGTAAAGGGGCATGTTGTTACAAAATGAAACCAGAATATAAGTTCCCTTTCTACAATGTAATCTTCATGGGGGTAATATTATGTCTACACATTTTTGCTGTCCTTTATGTCTTGCAGAGTGGACTTGAACATTTTTTTAATGTTTATTTATTTTTGAGAGAGTGAAAGAGGGCAGGCAGGAGACGGGGAGAGGGAAGGGGAGGGGGAGAGGGAGGCACAGAATCCAAAGCAGGCTCCAGGCTGAACTGTCAGCACAGAGCCAGACCCAGGGCAGAAGTCAGCCACTTAACCCACTGAGAAAACAGGCACCCCTGGGCCTGAACATTTTAATCAATGAAAGTAAACAGTGATTGTATGATTGCTTAGTAAAAATGGTCCATTTTGATTTTTTCTTCAGAGTTAAGATTGGGCTATTATGGGGACTTTTGTTCCTCTTAGTTTAAATCTAATAAGTAGATGGGGCACCTGGGTGGCTCAGCCAGTTAAGCGGGTTAAGTGCCGACTCCTGATTTCAACTCAGGTCATGATCTCATGGATCCTGTTGAGCCCTGTGTCAGGCTCCCCTGCTTGGAATTCTCTCTCCCCCCACCCCGTCTCTCTCTGCCCCTCCCCTGCTTGAGCTCTTTCTCTCTCTCAAAAATAAACTTAAAAAGTCTAATAAGTAGAGACACATTTTTCCTTATACAATATTGTAACCAAATCCTTCTCAGTCTATCATGTGTATGAAATATTACAGCATATTCAATTCCTAAATACACTAGATCTCTAATGTATATTAACTGCTTATAATGTAGTATTCATTTTGCTTGCCTGTTCAACTGAGTCTTCTACTCTCTGATTAGAATTGTCATTCTACAAACCTGATTAAACATAAATACACTATAAAAACCAAACTAAAAAGCACTAAAATCACAAATGCTGATCAATTTCTCTAAAATTGAAAGAGAAGAAATCTTTCTCTTGGTCTTCTTGCTTTCAAAACATGGAGAATATTTTCTCTCATTTTAAATTTTGCATAAGAATTGCACTATTAACCACACTGTAGCTTTGTTACCCCTCCCCCGATCTGTGTTATTTACACTTCTGTGTCCTTCCTTAGCTATTAAGTAGTATTTCCATTTCAGAGGCATGGCTGTCTGGGCCTAGAGATATTAGCATCTTGCTATTTTCCTTTTCATGTTCTTGATGCTGAGCATTAAAGCAAATATTTGAAAAAGTGGAGGGAATGATGGAGTCAGAAGGAGCAAGAAGCAGGTAGGAGTTATAGGTAGTGAATTTTGACTTAGTATGCAGAGCCTTTGGCCTGAGATTTAAAAAGGTCTTACCACCAAGGTATCTTCCAACCAATGTTCTTCAAATTTAAAGAAGTATTCTTAACTGACTGATTTCTTACCCCTCCCCCATTTTTTTTTCAATCTTTAAGTTGGTTAAATGAATTTCCAACACCTCTAAGTGTTAAAAATTAATGATACAGAAATTCTTTGATAACTTTTTAACAATCAATTCAATTTTCTATTGGCTTTCCAGAAATTAATTAATTAATTAATTAATTTTTACTTTTCCATTGCCTGAAGTATCAGGGGCATCTGGAAAGTATTTACTTGTAACAATTGAATAAATTCTCATTTTCTTTTGAGGCTTTACTTCTACACCATATGGAAATGTATAGCTAGATGATGTTACGGTTAAAATACCGTATTATAGTCTTGAAAGTTGCTAAGAGAGTGGGTCTTCAGTGTTCTCACCACAAAAAAGAAATTGCAATTATGTGATGTGACAGAGGTGGTAGCTAATACTATGATGGTAATTATTTTGCACTATATAAATGTATCTAATTAATATGTTGCACACCTTAAACATACACAATGTTATATGTCAATTATATCTTAATAAAACTAGAAAAAATTATAAATATAATTAAATAAAAAGCAAAAATGTATAGCTAAGAACAAAGATGATAGCAAGAAGTCATAGTCAATGGAGAACTAGTCAGTTGTAAGGGGAAAAAGCAATTTGGAAAGATGTGGAAATGAGAATCCCTGCTATGTGCAGGGATTCTCAGAGGTGTGAGCTCTCTCTAGAGGAATTGAAGGTTTGTAGGGAGTAATTAGTGCTCCTGGTATTTAGTACCTAGGGTCCAGTGACAAAACACTATTGTAAAGCCTGGAACCATTCTACACAATGAAGAACTGTCCAACCCAAAATGGAACTGGATGTCTTATAGGGCATTTGATACAAGAGCACAGTTGGAAAGAGCAAAGAAAAGAGTTTGCACTGTATTCAGTATAAGAAGAGCATGCATAGTCACCTATTCCTCCCCATGTATTTGCAGAGGGGAAGGAGAATGTTAACATGTGTAGGTCACTCCAAAGCTACATGGTACCCTCTTAAATTGATGAATAACAGAAACCATAGGAGCAGCCTATCAGAAAGGAGTAGCTATCAGAAAGATAGCACAGCCAGGAGACAGAGAGGGAAAAGATCACTTCCAAATTCCCATGAATTCAGGCTTCCAGGATTCTCAGTTCCCAGAAAGTAACTTGAAGTCTAAGCCAGTTTGTCACCTTCCAGGAGGCTATCCAGAGAGAGGAAGAGACCAAGGCTTCAGTGCTGCGGGGCTGAATGATCTATAAGAATGGTATGGAACTACTTCCTCTCTAGTGAGACTTGGAAGATTCCTAGGGGCCTAGATGGGTCCTAATGACCTCATGTGCCACGTAACAGAGTTCATAGAAGACCATTCATGTACAGAGCCAAGTATAGATATCAACAGTGACTGGGCCCAAGTATTCAAAAATCAAATGCAGAAGTGGATTTTCCCTTCTATTTTCATCAAACTAAGCCTAACTTTCCTAACCTTCTTAATGATTCCTTCCTCCATGTTACTTCTGAGTGGTAGTACGATGGAACCTTTGAAATTAGAAGTGAGACCAGGACATGGAGAAGCAAAAAGGCCTAAGAACAGGAACATAATCAAACATGGAATTGTGATTAGTGATTGAACACAAATACTTGAGTTTGATTATTTATCCTAAAGAAATTACATGAAAGTAGGTTTTGAGTGTTCTCCTGTCTAAAGGAACGGGGATACATGAAGGATTTAAGATTAAAGTGTATTGGAAAATTACTTATTTCCTATCTTTAGTTTCTTTTACTTCCTATGCTTTAGTTTTATGGTAAAGTAATTGATAAAGCATTTATTAAACACCCACTACGTTCAAGGTCCTACTCTAGATCCTCAAAGATAGAGTTGAGAAAAATACACAGAAGTTCACAAAGCAGTGACAGCTTAAAGGAATATCCCTGGATATGAAGGCCAAATTCTATCCCTGCTCTGTTCCGTATTAGCCGTGTAGTTTTTGATACAATTCTTGACACTCTTGTGTCTCATTTCCCTCCATTATAATTTAGAGAAGAAAAGCATTTGGATGGCCTCTAATTGTATTGTTGTGAGACTCTACTTAGATGTAGTAAAATACAAAGTGGTACAAACATGTAAGGGATTATTATTCTCACTGTTCTTTTTTTTTTTTTTTTTTGCATGAACGGGGGAGGGGCAGAGAGAGAGGGAGACACAGAATCGGAAGCAGGCTCCGGGCTCTGAGCCGTCAGCCCAGAGCCCGACGCAGGGCTCGAACTCACGGACCGCAAGATCGTGACCTGGTTGAAGTCGGACGCTTAACCGACTGTGCCACCCAGGCGCCCCTATTCTCACTGTTCTTGAGGAACTTATAGCACAGTACTATCTTAGCACAAGAAGGAATCTTAGAAATCCAATTCAAGAAAGGAGAAAAATAATCAGTGGTGAAACACAGATTACATATTCTAGATCTTTTACATATATTAGACAATACTATATTATTTTTAATGTTCATCATTTATGGCTATAAATTCTGACAATTTCTAAGGAATTTTTTTCTTTTAGGAAAAAAATAAATAAGTGAATAACTTACCACTAGGATATGTTAGAAATTTTTACCTATCAAATTAGTATAGGTAATAATAAATTTGTGTTCAATTTGTGTCCCAAAATAAATTTGTGTTCAATTGCACTGTTTGAATACAATATACACAGATATTATATCTCTATATTAAAGATACAAAATTTCAAATATACCTACCTTTAGTTATTCTATTTTAAGCCATCATATATGCACATAGTCATTGCTACCCTTAACACTGACCTATCAGCAATCTGTATGCATTATCTCATGCTTTACAATGACCCTATAAGGCAGAATATTCTCTTTTAGTTAATAATGTTGTTATAATTTTCATTTTACCAAAAGAAAACTGAGGCTTGGTGATGTTTATTATCTTACTTAGGTTTAAAAAGCTCATAAATGAGGGGCGCCTGGGTGGCGCAGTCGGTTAAGCGTCCGACTTCAGCCAGGTCACGATCTCGCGGTCCGTGAGTTCGAGCCCCGCGTCGGGCTTTGGGCTGATGGCTCAGAGCCTGGAGCCTGTTTCCGATTCTGTGTCTCCCTCTCTCTCTGCCCCTCCCCCGTTCATGCTCTGTCTCTCTCTGTCCCAAAAATAAATAAACGTTGGAAAAAAAAAAAAAAAAAAGCTCATAAATGAAAAGGCCAAGTTTGGAACTCAGCTCAAGTCTCTCCTTTTAACCATGACACAAACCTACCTCTCTTCGATTCCCCAGCAGCTTTGATCTATTCTGCTTTCAAATATATAAAAACACTTCACATTCTTTGACAAACTGGAAGACATGCAAAAGTAACATCAAATATAAATATATATTCACAGAAAGAAACAGAAACCCAATAAACCAATGCCAAAGTTACCAAATTCTCAACATTGCCAATTCAGCCAGAAAGTTAGAATGTAGATGGCCTCTTTATTATAACAAGAGAAAACTGAAGTATTCAAGTAAGGGGTGTTAATGTTGTGTTGGTCTCATGTATTGATATGAATCATAAAATGCTAGTATCCAAAATACAGAAAGCTTAAAAAACAAGCAATCCATATACTATTATCCCATTTTAGTTGTACAGATTGTATATTACCATAACTTTGCTTCATTTAACTGTAATTTATATTTAAAATAAGGTTGTTAGGATTCAGTTCCTGTCAGTTACCGCATCATTTCCTTTATTTTTTCCCCTCAGAGACTGAAAGCATTACACAAAATAAAGTGATCTTCGGATTGTGCTAGAATGTATATAAGATTGCAGGTGGCAAGCCAATATATTATTCATCAAGTTCTTAAATAATTACTCTTTTTCATTGATCTTTACCCAATTCTCTTCAATACCTTTGGAATTAAGGAGCATGGTTTGAAAATGTTTTCTGGAGAGCCAAGATCAACAATTTCTAGTTAAAAAATAGATGCATATATACTGTTCTCTGGGAATAGGTTTTATAATGCATTCATTTTTATGAATAATTTAAAACTTCCATTCTTTTTGTTTCTCTTTGCAGAGATTTTTCCTTTGCACAGACACAAAGATGACCTTGATTTGCTTTCCATAAATCCTCAGCACGTTTTAGGGATTGTCTTTGAAACATATGTCTCATCTAGCTTCTCTACATAGTATTTTTACAAATTGAACAATGTGCCACCTTGAAAACCCCGTACAAAGTACCTTGTATGATTTACTAGAGCTTATTCTTAGAGCTCACTAAAACTGGCCAAAATCAAAAGCTACTGTTTGATTCTGATGCAGATAATGAAAGATGCCATCCAACAATTCGTGTACTCTTACTACAACATCTATTAGAGTTTACTATAGTAAGATAGTTATAGAATTATATTCTTTTCCTAGGACTATTTTTTCTTGAATTTTGGTTCCTCCTGTAAGTACAACAAAATGTAGCTGTCTTATGAAAAGAAATTAAAGATAAACATGTTGCTTTTCTTTAGATATTATTTTGATTCTGCCTCATTTTCTCTAAGGTTACCTGTTTTGTCTCTGCTATAATCAGTATGCAAATTACATTGAGTCATGTCTTTCATAATCCAAACTTCATGACTTTGCCTTATGTGACTATTTTCAAATTTCCATAAGCCAGAACTTCTTTGTGAAATGTTAACATTGGTTTATTTGTTTCATCCTAATTATGACTTAGAGAACTGGATAGATGTTAAATCTTCATTTGTGATAGGCAATAATGAGTTTTTGAGTTGCTTTTATCCATAAATTGTAGCGATTTATTATTTTGCTTTTGTTCCCATAGTTTGCCTTATACTTTAATTTCTTGTAGCATGTTATAATCCTATTTCAATAAAATCAACACATCTGACTATGATTCCAACTAATATTTATTACTTCCTTGTTAAATTCTTTCACAAACAACAGAATGGTATACATTACTGAAATGTGAGAAGCCATCAAACTTATTCCATTCTATAGTGAGGTTCAACATGGTAACTTAGGTAGCAAGACAAATAAGAAAAAATGATGTGAGGATAATAGATTTCAGGTAAAATCTTCTGCAGATGAAGAATGCCAGTATCATTTAAACTGAGTTAAATAATCTGAAACAAAGTTACAAATTGATCTGGTTGTTACTACAAGTCTTAAATACAGTTTACCACAATACCTTATATATAGCGAATATTCAACACAATTGTTGGGTGGTTTGGCAATAGCTAGAAAAGTTTCCTTAGAAACTGGATCTCTAAATCCACATTTAAAGAAGCTGTATATAGGGGCACCTGGGTGGCTTAGTCAGTTAAGCACCCAACTTCAGCTCAGGTCATGATCTCACAGTTCATGAGTTCAAGCCCCACATTGGGCACTCTGCTGACAGCTCAGAGCCTGGAGCCTACTTTGGATTCTGTGTCTCCCTCTTTCTCTGCCCCTCCCCCACTTGCTCGCTGTAACATTAAAATTTTTTTTAAATAAAAAAATAAAGAAGCTGTGTATTAAAGTTTACTTTTAGTTTGAGTATTTAATTCTTAACTCTAATCTGTCAACACTATTTGCACCACAGTCAACACTAAATGATTTCAACACTAGGACACCATGAGCTCATTATATGACTTTCTACAAAGTATTTTCCTTTGCGTTTCAGATTTTATTAAAGTCTCCTTTGGAAAGAGTTGTATCAACTGATTTTTTTTTTTAATTTCATTCAAATAGGATTATGCAACTTCTTCAAAACTCAACTTCTCAGGCATTTTATGTATTGGTTATTTCTGTAAAATAAATTTTTTTTTAAAAAAGCTTTTCCACTCTTTTTCTTGTATTCATTGTGGGTCATAAATAACAATTTATCATTTATAATTCCAGTATCTCCTTCTATGGACTTCCTCATGACTCTCAAAGCAAAAGAACCAATGCACACATAATGGCAAACATTGAAAAGTATTTAAGATATTTCATTGCAAAATTAGATAAATGAAGTGGTGATGCTAATTGGATATTAGAAATTAGGCTTTTATTTTTTTAAATAAATACAGTAAAACCTTGGTTTGCAAGCATAATTAATTCCAGAAACAGGTTTGTAATCCAAAGTACTTGTATATAAAGCAAACTTCACCATAATAATGGAAACTCAGATGATTTGTTCCACAACCCAAATATAATCATATAAAAATGATTTCAAGACTGTAATATAATACAACCTACTGGATCAATGGAATCTTTTCCTTTTCATGCAATTTTAACAAGGGACCTATCCAATAATACTTGTTTTTGCCTCTTTTGAGGATTTCACAGAAATGTGATGTTGCATTGTCGTTAAATAGATGCATCACTCTGTTACATCCTTATTCGGTGGTGTTTTCCTACAAAATTTTGCACTGTTTCCCACATTTACACATCTCCCCAATCACATCTGAAGTGAGGGACTCCTCCATCTTACTCCTCCTCCTCTGCAGACGTGATCTTCTTGATAACCTCTTGCTGTTGCTCATGACACAGATCCATCGGTTTGTTGGGGGTCAGCTCCTGGCCATGTTCCTCCACCAGCTCTTGAATGTCATCCCCATTCACCTCCAGCCCCGTTGTCTTCCCCAAGGACACACTTTCATCAATAACTGGAAGTTCCTGTTGATGAGCAAGCCCCTCTAAGTCATTCCAAGACACAATCAGGCCACAGTTTTCAAGAATTGAGGGTTCCCTTGGTGACCCCATCTCAGGCTTTATCAGTGATCTTGAGGCAGTTCATGATGTGGAAATGACTTTTCCAATACTCTCAGAGGGTGAGGTTTGTTCCTTCAGTCACCTCGAAGCATCACTGAAATAGTGCTTTGGTATAAAACTTTTTAAAATTTGAAATCACCTGCTGATACATGGGCTGTACGACTGGAGTGGTGTTGAGAGGAAGGAACTTGACCTTAATGAACTCAAATTCCTCCAGTAAGTTGTTATCAAAGCCTGGAGGATGGACAGAATTATCCATAATCAGCAAGGGTTTGAGTGGCATATTCTTTTCTAAAAGATATTTCTTCACTGTAGGGCCAAAGACCTTTTTGATCCACTCAATGAACAAGATACGAGTGACCCAAGCCACACTCTTGACCTCCACATAACATTTAACTGGCTCTTCTGCACCTTCAATTTCTTAAAGGCTGTGGATTCTTGGAACGATACATGAGCAAGGACTTGACTGTGAAATCTCCTCTTGCATTAGCACAACAAAAGAGGGTGAGACAGTCTTTCATGGGCTTGTGACCAGATATTGCATTCCCTTCTTCTGTAATGTAGGTCTTCTTTGGTATCTTGTCCCAAAAAAGCCCCATCTCATCACAGTTAAAAACTTGCTCCAGCAGGTAACACTTGGAAACCATGAGCTTCTGAAACTTGGTAGCTAATGTCCGAACTCACAGACTCTCTGTGCCTCATAACACTATGGATACCACTTCTCCTCTTAGAGTTATCAAACCATCCCCTGCTTACCTTGAAGTCTTCTTCATTTTCTGTTGACATACCTGGAAGTTTACTTACAAGGTCAGTGTACAAGGCCTTTCCCTTCTTGTAGAGAAAGTTCTCAGTCTGGTCACAGTATCACCTGCCAGTTGGTTCTCATTTATCCAAACCAGAAGCAACCTTTCTACATCTTCCAGAACATGTGGATGTTGCTTTGATATTCTTGTGAGTCCTTTTCCTACATCTAGAGCCCTTATTTCTTTCTTCTTTAATGTTGTGCAAATGGTCGACAGACTTATAAAAAATTGCAATTTCAGCCACTAAATACCTTGTTCATACTTCTTGATGATTTCCTTCCTAATTTCCACTGTAATAATCTTCTTACTGACTTTCTTTTCAACCTGTTTCTGCATGGGGCCATTGCATACACTCGCATGGATGTTGACTACAGTACAGTACTAATAAACTCTTGTCATATACTGCATTTAATGTAACTGGCCATAAGGCAGCAGGGGAAAGCATCTATATCTGCAGGCAGCCTGACCTATATTGGAGCAAAGCATTCCTAAGCTTACTCTTGTGTGGAAAAGCAAAGGACTGTCCATAGGTAACTTGAAGTGACAAAAAATACATGAGTGTAAGTTGTGGGCACCTTCCAACTTTCTGAAAAATCACTGATCTCTGCCAAACACCACAGCCAGAGACCAAGCATCCAAGCACAGGAGACAATCACCCAGAATCCCTGAGAGAAAGAGAGAAAGAGAGAAGAACTACTGGCTCCGTTGCAATGTGATGTTTGGCATCAAGTACTACTCATATTGCAAGACATCACTTGTTTATCATTTAAAATTTATTAGAAATGTTTGCTCCTCTTGTAGAAGAACACTTGCAAAACAACTTACTTGCAATCGAAGGTTTTACTGTATTCAACTTTATGATTGTTTTAGATTTACATAAAAGTTGCAAAGAAAGCACAAATTTCCCACACACCCTTCACCCACTTTCCCATGTTGTTTTTTATTCCCAACTGTTCTTTTTTTATTTGTTAACTCTTTTATTAGTAAACAGTTTTTCTCCTCACTACCATTTCTGTTTTGTAAGTTTTGTTTTTTGTTTTTTGTTTTTGTTTTTTTTTTTTTTTTTTGGTTTCGGGAGAATTTAGTGACTCATCACTTATATATAACACCCAGTGCTAATCCCAACAAGTGTCCTCCTTAATGCCCATCACCCACTTAGCCCATCCCCCACCCGCTTTCCCTCCAGCAGCCTTCAGTTTGTTCTCTATAGTTAAGAGTCTTTTATGGTTTGCCTACATCTGTTATCTTATTTTTCCCTCTCTTTCCCTATGTTCATCTGTTGTGTTTCTTAAATTCCACGTATTAATGAAATCATATATTTTTCTTTCTCTGACTTATTTCACTAAGCATAGTACACTCTAGCTCCAACCATGTTGTGCAAATGGCAAGATTTCATTCCTTTGGATCTCGAGTAATATTTCATTGTGTATGTATACTACATCTTTGTCCATTCATCAGCTGATGTGTATTTGGGCTCTTTCCATAATTTGGCTATTGTTGATAGCACTGCTGTAAACATTGGGGGGCATATGCCCCTTCATATCAGCTTTTTTGTTACATAGTACATTTGCCAGAACCAGAAACCAGTCTTAGCATATTACTATTAACCAAACTTTAGATGTAATTTGGATTTCACTAGTTTATCCATGGATGGCTCTCCACCACAAACCTAGTTATTTAATATCAAGGATCCCTTCCAGAATGTGACATTCTATTTATTCATCATATCTCCTTAGCCTCATCTGATCTGAGATAGTTTCTTTAGTCACTGTCTTTTATGACACCGTTTTAAAAAGTACTAGGCAATTACTTTGTAGAATGTTCTCAATTTGGGTTTATGTGATGTTTTCCTCAGAATTAGACTGTTGTTATGGATTTAGAGAAAGAATATATCACAGAGGTGAAATACTCTTGTCATCCTATCAGTGATACATGGCATCAACATGAGTTATCACTGGTAATGTTACCTTGGTCACTTACTTTACATAGTGTTTGCTAGGTTTTTCCATTATAAAGGTAATCCTTATTTCCATAGTCTATTTTTTTGGGAACAAGCTACCAAATGTAGCCCAAACTCAAGGAAGCAGAGAGTTGTTTATGTTCTAAATACTGGCAGAGACAGTCAGTATCTTGACAAATTATTTGGAATTGTTCCATAAGGAAGATTTATCTCTTCTCTCTCATTTAAATATGAATCCTGGTTTTCATGGAGCAAAACACTAATCTGGCAAAGTAAGGAGAAAGAAAGGAACATTTTCAGAGAGGAAGAAAAAAATCCTTAGAAAGTGTGTTTTTCTTTGAAATTCTCAACAGGTACAAAAAAGGATTTGGAAACTAGATTCTAGTGTTTTGTAATAATAGCTCATAGGAGAAAAAGAAAAAAGGGGACAGGACATTAAGATCACCATCACAGTTCTTAAACATCCATGCATACACCAACTATGGCCTTTAAGTATTTTTAAAGAAGGATAAAAGAACTTACATGTCAAAATACCTCAAAAATATTGTGTTTTCAGGTCAACTTCTCTATGAAAAATGTCAACATTTAGTCATCCATCAGGTTCCAGTAACATCTGGTATGCATCCTAATGCACACTGTTGAGAATTCCATCTTCCTTCTACAAACCTTTGCCAAGACAGACTGCTTAACTATCCTTATCTATTCCAAACTACACATCCTTTGGAGGATTTATTGTGTTCACAGTCCTATACCAAACTCCAAAATGTCATCTAGCATCATCTCAGAATCAAGGGAACACACACAAGACAGAGAATATCAAACGCTTCATTTACTTTCTAGATCAGTTGTAGACCTAAATAGGACAAAACTTTTTGTTTCTTTGGCACCTACATTTTTAAAGGAAAAATGGTTGGAGAGAATTAGTAGCAGAAAACAAAGCATCAATTATACATGCAGGTCTCTCATTTTACAAACTGGGAGCTGAGTTTTAGACAAGGGACTATGACTAGGAAAGATGCAGAACTGAGATTAGAAAACAGCTCTTATAATCCACAATCCTTAAGCAAAATAAATGTGTTACAAAGTAAGACTTTTATTATATCAAACAATTTGAGCACTACAATAGGCAATGTTTTATCAGCCACTATGAGAATTTGTCCAATTAGTGAAGTAGAGGAAAATAACTTGGTACTATGGTGATGTTTGCAAACGTTTTCAATTGTCTTTCAGTTCAAAGGAATGAGGGATTAAGTTAAATGGTGGCCAGCAGACTGAAAGGATTTCACACTCTCTACAAAGTGAGTAAATTACACTTTTGAGATACCTGCCTGAAGAGGAACAAATTCAGCATAATAATGATTATTATACTCAGTCCTTTGCTTCAAGCAGGTTCAGCTGCTTTGGCTTTATTTTTGCACTATATTTTTATTGTGTAATAAAATAAATTTTCATTTGCATACTTTCCCCAAACATCCTCGCTGCAGTGAATGTTCTTTTCTCTCTCTCCTATCAAGTAATCATATTCAGTCAACAGCAAAAGACATCAGAAAACTCAACTTCTCAACCTCAAAGACCTTCAGCAAGAATTAAAGGTTATGCATTAATTCCAGGAAAGGCAAATTGATTTTAAGGTCCTTATTAACCAGGTGAGACAGGAAATGCATTATTCTTGATGACAAATGCATAATGGTTTAGGATCTCCTCCTACACTATGCTTTGGGGATTCTTCCACAGAACTACATAGACTGAACATTTTACTTCTATTTATTCATCAGTCACAAAAATCATTGCTCAACCAAATGAGAGTTTAAACATGTAATTTAGGTTTAACCTTTAAGGTCCCTCTGCCTTCTTCCTCCCAGTCATGTTTTTAAGTTACAGGGTTTTTACAGGCATTTACAACTTAGCTCTAAGAGGGTCTTCAGATCTTTATGGGCATGGTACCAATTTCAAAGTCAGGAATCCTGAGAGATTTGATGCATGCAGAAAACAAAAAAGGTCCACCTAGGTGCAATTGAGTTAGCCAAGGGACCCGCCATCCCATGCATCGGTTCACAGTTTAAAGCCAGGGGACAGTGTCTCTCTGGAAGAAAGAACACATTCTAGCAAAGATAGAGATCAGGACAAAATGTCAATCCTCTTAAAAGTATGAGGGCTGTAGCCCGTTCAATTTAAACCCCATGCTCTGTTTCAGTTGTCTTCACTTGACCGAAGTGGGGCTGGGGAAAGAAAAAGAGATTGAGGAAGAGTTGAGGGAATGGGTTTTAGTCAGAAAATACCAGACAGGCAATCTGGCGAAAAGTATTTCACTCTTGTTTTGGCTGATTTAAGAAAAAACAGTGCCAGAGTCAAAAAAGGCAGCATGTGTGGTATTGAATAAGGACTGATGTTAACAGTCACTTAACCATCAGAGACCTATTAGCCCCAATAGGCCTGTGGACTGTATCTATTATTTCTTTAGTCCTCTAAGAGAATCCCCATCATATACTAAAGGGTGAAGGTGATGAGCAGTCTCTGGGCAATCATTCATTTAGCAAAGCATGTCCTAGACTCTTTGCATTTTAGGTAGGTGGAAATGAAGATATAATCATAACAGTAACCACCATTCACTCTGGTCAGTGGCTCAGAGCTTCATCTTGGCACCACCAAATGAACTGAAACAAAAAGCCAAATGAATCATCTGACTGCATTTCAAACACACTGTGCTATCTTAAGTAGAAACTGTTTAGGTTAAACTGCTCTCCCAATGTTATCTTCAAGGAATGCATAAATCTATTTCCCTCCTATGCTTGAAATTGATTAATGTTGAAATACAGCCATTCATCTTCAAGACTGAGTATACTTAGAAACCGAAAGCTTTTCAAGTTAAGATTCAAAACTTAATGGGGGGTGTTTTCTGCTCTAACGGTGTATCCAATTTTCCTGGCTATAGCTTTATCATCATCAAAACCGTCTATACTTGAGTGAATATTGTACAAAGACAGTTAGCCACTTGCATAGTTTCTGCCTTTAAGAGCTGGCAAAATAGAAACAATAGGAAGTGTGCATGTGAACAGATTACTATGGTAATTCAAACAACACACTATGTGTCAGTTATTTCAAAACAAGTCTTAAGAATATACATTTGTGGGGTGCCTGGGTAGCTCAGTTGGTTATGCGTAGGACTCCTGATTTCACCTCAGGTCATGATCCCAGGGTCATGGGATGGAGCCCCTCGTGGGGCTTCACACTCAGCGCGTATCTTGCTTAAGATTCTCTCTCCCTGCTCCCCACCTCTACCACCTCCCCCACTCATGCCCTCCCACTTTCTAAAAAAACCCAAAAATTAAAAAAAAATAATATGCATTTATATAATTCACAGACTTCCCAAAGCTTGGCACATTTTCTCCCATTGTAGTTATCAGCACATCTTTCCACTAACCTGCCCACACTAGAAGGCTAAGAATAATTGTAGGCTTTCTTTGCCTAACCTCTCATATGTAACCATTAACTCTGCCCTATTGACTGAAGTACCTAGAAAGCTTTTCAGCCAATCTCAACTTCTACTTCCATTGTCTTAGCCTATGCCTTTATTTCTCTTTTGGAGTTCTTTAATATCTTTCTTCTTTCTCTAGCTCCCTACACTCAATCTATCTACAATACAACCAGAGCAAAGTTTCTAAAATAAAGGTTTGACTTTTCAACTTAAAATCCTTCAATGGGGGGTACCTGGGTGTCTCAGTAGGTTAAGCATCCGACTTCAGCTCAGGTCATGATCTCGTGGTCCATAGGTTTGAGCCCCACATCGGGCTCTGGGCTGACAGCTCAGAACCTGGAGCCTGCTTTGGATTCTGTGTCTCGCTCTCTCTCTTCCCTTCCCCCACTCATGCTCTCTCTCTCTCCATCTCTCAAAAATGAATAAACGTTAAAAAAAAATTTTTTTAATCCTTCAATGGTATGCCATTACCTAGACTGTGAAGGCCAAACAGCTTTCAGGGAAAAGCATCATGGTTCCTTTCTAGCTTACGTCTCCTGACACCACCTTCCCACCTGCACCAAGAAGCCCAGCACACTAAACTTCCTGCAGTGTCTTAAATGTTCTACACATTTTTCTCCCTCTCACCTCTTACCTTCTGTTGTCTAAATCATCGTATCTCTCATTTCTTACTTCTCCAGTAGATGCACCCCTACCAACACACACCTTCATATTCATGAAAAACCTTCATTCTTTGTTCAGTACTGAATTCAAATGTGTCCTCTTCCAGAAGGATTCTATGATAACTCCAGGGGACATTTTATTTTCTCCTTTAAATAATTGTTCCTACCTATTCTTCATCACATACCACACTGTGGTAATCAGATGTCCTCATGCCTGTCTCTGTGCCCTGCTTTGTTCTACTTTTCTTTGTATCTATCGCACATAATCGGTACCTAATTAATGTCTGATGGATGAGTAGATGAGTGAATAAATGGATGGATGAATCATGCCTGGCTAATAGGAAATACTTACTGGTTAAATATTCTAATTAACAGGATTTTTGATGAGAATACAATGTAGCATTTAAAATATTATTTACAAATATATTAGCATGTATTTAATATATATTAATTGAACAAACACTAGTAAATAGTCAAAGAGCTCTCCATCACATTTGCACAGCATCTGGCTCTAAATGCTTACTTTAAATGCCCGTTTGATTCTAATTTTAGACTGTAAACTTAAAGATAATGCTTTCCTGTAAAAAAAGTGCTTCTCAAATAAGAATGTGTCTCCTTTATTTTGCAGTGAAATATAATCCCACCCCATAAACCTACTTAATCTTGTCCATCTGCACATCCTCTTCTAGGAAAAATTCCTCTCTTTATTGAGAAAACTAAAGCTGTATACTTGCATAGCTTTCCAAATTGTAGTTAAGGATGGAAAGCTGCAAAAGCATACTTGACCAGAGAGGAACCAGACAGACGATAGCAGGTTTCTGAAGGTAAATCAGGCTTCATGCGAGGGGAGAGAGGTTGTGGAAACATTACATAAAAACCAAAAATAAAGGGCAACCCCTTAGCACAACTCCCAGGCACCACTGGATTACTGTAAATGATCTGCATGCAGGTGAGGAAGGGATGATCTGGGTATGCTCTCCTTCCTTGTATCTCTACACTGTAAATATCCTCACACAAATTTCCATTACTTACAGGTTTCAAGGGGAAAAGAATCCAGTTTATAGAATTTAAAAACCAGTAATTAAAAAAAAATTGTGATAGAATGGTACGGACTTAATTTTTCAAAGTAAAAGCATGAAGAAGAAAACAACTTCTATCTATAATCAGCAACAATTCCTAAAATATGTTTTAATGCACAAAAGGATTTAATGCAAATGTCTTAGTGAGGATGACTGCAAGGAAATTAACTTTCTGAAAAACCAAGTACATTTCTTGTGGCTGAGGACTTCATCATGAGCTGACCCTAAAGACTGATGTTTGGCTATCATACTTCTAATAATGGAAGCAGACAAAGATTCCCACCTTTAAAGAAATACAAGTTACAGGTAAATCAATTACTCAAGATAACACAAGGAAATAAAAGGAGATCCAAATATAGAAGTCATGTTCTTGAGTTTATTAATGATGATGTTTGTTAAGCATCACGATTTGTTCTGATAAATGAGGTCCAAAGGAAGATGTGTAATAAAGTAATACCATAAAGTTAACATTTATAAATATCTATTTTTTTAAGAACTCTATAATCAGCACTTCTACTTTATCAGCTACCCCTTCCCAGTTCATTGTTACTTACTGTTCTTTGGGGACATTCATTTCAAATCCTAATGCTTTCCTGTAAAAAAACAAAACAAAAAAAAAGCTTTCCTGAAGTGAAGCTTGTGTGAACCCTACCTCTCCAGGTAGTACCTAATCTCACCTTCCTTTTCTTAAAGATGAAATAAAAACTACCTCTCTTCTCCTTTCAAGTAGACACCAAACAAGCCACCAGCATTATGATAATTTGAGACTCAACTAATGCAGTAATTTAGAAATAACAACTTCTCTGAACTCTGCAATTCAATGTGGTTTGCAATCCAAATTGTTTATAATGGTGAAGACAGAGTCTTCTTAATACTATATATAAGACACCCTTAGAATAATGCCTATCATGTCAACATACATCCTTTTTGAAAGAAATCTTTGAAACTGAGTCTGATGCTAAATAAAACATGTCCTATTAAATCTGCAGTTTGTTTACCTACCATTGTTATAGAACTTTATGTGGACTAACCACTACATGTTTGTCACATGTTTACTATTTTAGACTCTGAGATAAGCATTCCCACAAAGTGAAAATAATGGAGAGCTATTTAACTAAGATCACATGCCTGAGGCATTCATTCAATATACTTATGTACTACCAAAATGTTTTCTGAACCTTAGCTTTACTCTGCTTTTGAATTCATCCACCTCCACCATGTCACATGCATATACCTGAATTAATCCATCTAGGTCAAAAAAAAAAAAAAGAAAAAAAGGACAAATAAATGTAAGCTTTGAAATCAGAAAAGATAGCTTTCATCTCACTTGGGTGAGTCTCAGTCTTCTCAAACTGAATTGGGAGTATCATGTGTATTTCTCTACAGGGTTGCTTTACAGATTGAAAGTGGTTATATGTATGCTAGCATTATAGAATGTTTCCATCTTTCATCCAGCTTTGGGAATTTCAAATCTTTTATGGAGAGGTCTCTGATTCACTTGGAAAATAAAAGCTTGAGTACTCAACATCATTTATAAAATTATTCTTTGTTTGAATATTGTGCAGTAAAAACATTCAGTAGTAAGGAAAATACCTGGGTCATTGAAATAAACAGGTTCATTCTGAGCAGTTCTGTGCTGTATTTCTGAGAAATGGTAGCAACAGAATATGAGTAATCCCAGGGAGAGCAGTTTGCTTGGTAAAGTAGCAACAGAGAGGGTGACATGAGTTTATTGAACATACTGTAGTCTTAAGTTGGGATACCTTAGCCTCAAAAGCTAACAAACCTCATTTTATGTATCTGTGACCTGAATCCATCTTTAGGAACAGACTCCCATTAACTCAGGAGAATTGAGTTTAAAACCACAATGCCAAGTTATTTTAGAGGAGAATTATTTTTGTTGAGGTAAAAGATACTGGGGGTCTCTCTTTCACATGCACTTACCACTCCTGTAGGCAACTCTAGAGAATGCCAAGTTAGAACCTAGATATCAGTTTGTTAATTTAACATGAAAGCCCTAATCTATAACTGCCAAAAGGCACTGGACAGGTGGAATTCTGCAGTCAATATGTTATCTCTTGGTAAGCAAGCTTCAAGGAAAGCTAAATCAAGAATGGAAGATTGCCTGGTGAGTATGTGATCAGAATAAGTGAGGTGTGTGACCAGTGCCATTAAACCTTTGAACCATAAAAAGAAAGTTTATGCTATTTCACTCCATCCTGGAGTCATAACTGCCACCTGGACCAGACAGATGGTGTGTTCTTAAACAATGTGTTCTTGCCCTATGGGCAGCTTCATCTAGTGTTTGCCTCTTCTTATGAGTCCATGACTGATCAACCCCCCTGCTGTCCATTATAGCCCTTCAGTAATGTATGTTAACACCTTTCATCTGAGAATAGGCAAATCTTACAGCCTGAGACCTGTTGCCTCTATACTGTGATAGCATTGCTCTGATTTTAAATGTTGTTTTTAAGGTTTAACTCTTACAGGGCAATTATTCACTTTAAGTTATTGGGAAAATCCTGGAACCCTCATCTTCTGAAAAGACCAGTTCCAGAATGTATGACATGATGAGCATGGTGAGTTAGGAAAATATATTTAGTTAGATAGGAATCCTCAACAGGAATGATAAGTGGGGAAAAGAGAAGAGCCACTGAAAGTTCTAATCACGGAAGCTGTCAGAGTTTGGTTTGCAATGTTCTATAGCACGGATTTACAGAAAACAATTTCTAGCTATTAACAGAAAACTCCTAATTAACTTGGATCTCAGTCTTTCTGCTGTAAGGTTACGCATGCATGGACATGAAATATTCAAATTTAATTTCATCAGGGCAATTCAAAAAGGCAAATTTGAGAAGGAGCAGACCTAGTACTTTTCCTTTCTTCTGCCCCTTTTTGTGGAAAAATTGAATGTGTATAGGAGATCTCACACACCACAGGAAATGCCCTCAATTATAGAATGCAATAAAAGGATTTTCCTGTAGGGCCTCCTGAACATAGTAAGTCATCTTGATGACTTGTTTGAATTCTCTTTTCATTTGTAACTCTTATGGTTCTTTTGATCACCACTGTCTACTCTGCAGTGGTTCAATACTTGCAAGATGCCAGAGGAATAGAAATTTCTAAGTCCTGCAGTATATTTCCTTAAAAGATAGGAGTTCTCAGACTGCCTAGAAAAATAATCACACCTTTCTACCATTAATAGTAAAAAAAATTCCATCAAAAAATACTTCCATGATGCAATATGATGCTTTCTGTGGATATATAATAAGGATATCACTATTTCTCAACTTGACCAACTTTCTGAGCCACCAGCACAATGACGTCATATTGAACACTTGGTAGATTTCATACTCTCCTTACTCTCTCTGACCTTTCTCATCATTATTCTGAAAGTGAAGAAGGTCTGTACCCTTCGGTGAAAGAGATACATATTTTCTGAGAGCTACTGCTTACCATTTTCATTACTTTACAAACCATTCTGTCTGTCTGCAATTTAAGTTATCTTTCTGTGGTTTTGTCAAGTAGAACAAATTGGTAAGTAGAATTAAAGAACCAAGAGAAACTGCCTGCCTTTACTATCTTTATCCTATCCATGTAGAGGAGGATCTAAAATATAAAAATAAGAAACATCTAGAGAAGGTAGGGAGGGAATCCCTAAGTAAAAAACATCTAGGGAAGGTAGGATGAAGGAATATATGCCTGTATATCATCAAATCAACAGAACAGGACATCCAGGACAATGGGTCCCCTGTCTTAACCCATCCCATGAATAAAGGTCATATACGTGATCCTCTCCAGGCTGCTGCATAAACTTGGAGTTAAGCTCAATGCTCTCACCTAGTTGTAATTCCAGCCCTTTCTCTCTCATTCTGAAAAGCAAACGCAAGTCAGTGAACATGACATTATTATAGTGGATTCAAGGTTATCCCTATAATTTATAAGACAGCTAATCTTTCAAACACTTGAACACCTGACACTACAACTGATCTCCATGTGCCCCTATGCCATAGTTAAACCCTATGAGTTAAACCTATAACAAGAATTATTATTCACAAAGCATGTGATAGAGATTGCATGACATAAAAGGCCTACTTGTAACCTAAGAAACCTTTAGAACCTGCAGTGAGTTTTGCTTTTGCTTTGCTTTGCTTAGGTGAGTAGTAAGGTGGGAACTAGAGAACAATTATATAAGAACAGAGAAGGAAAGCAGAGAGAAAGAACAATCAATCTGTCTATAATACAGAATGATGGATTTGTGCATTTGGGAAAGAGCAGGAGGCAGGAGAGAAAAAAAAATTACTCAGTAATCAAGCATTTCCTTTTCAATTGTTTGATGAGTTTGCATTGGTTGTCATTTTTTGCCTACACTGGGATAATCCTTCATGAATACTATCCCCTTGGGTTTCTCTACAAATGCAAGATGTGTTTCTTATGAGATTATTCCCCAGAGTCTCATTCTGAAATAAACAGTTCATTGCTTATAAGGTTTTTATAGAGCAAGTTCTCTTTCAATAGATATATGACTCAAAAAGAAATGGAACTGTATAAAAACTGTTCCTACACTCTCATCCCCCAAAACCATGGGATTTCTAACTTGTTCCTTGTTCTCTGGTGAGTCCTGAGGCTCCCTTTCCCCTTCTTTTCAGAAAGTAGCATACTATCAGTATGCAAATTGTTTGGCTCTCAAATGCAAATGGATGCCTATCTAGAATATTTTACAGTCTTTTCTCAACAGTGCATAATAAAGTAACCCAGCACATAAATCATATAGCAAAGGCTTATGTGCCATAGGTAAGTTCTTAGAATTTTTAACTACCTAGAAAAATGACTATAACACATGGTATCTCTAAATTCAGCCTTTAAATTCAGTTTTAAACTCTCTGCTTTTGAAGATCTCATCTTAAAAATGAAATGGATGTCTGGTTAGTGTGCTTGCAAAATGCCTTAAAGGATAAAGCAAGAAGTATAGATTCCTAACATTTATTTTTATGAGCAATGTGTTCAGTACTTTTCACTATGCTATTTGTCTTTTAAGTGCTTTGTTAATATGCTGTAAAAAGCAATTAATAGTCCCAAGGCTCCAGTAACCAAGTAGTATTAACCACTTTCTCAGACATTCAAAATGATTTAAAAAGGTTAAAACTGTTTCCACTATAGAAAAGGGAGAAAATAGTAAACCTAGTTTAATAATGAACTGTCCCCACCTATAGCCCAGACTTACACACATAAAGAAGTTATATATTCAAAAAACATTTTTTCCTGACTATGTTCCAGTACCTGAGCTGAGAATTGTATCATGCAAATAGCCAAGATATAAACTGCCCCTGCCAAAAAAGCCAAGATATAAGGCCATTTGGTCATTTACCTTGACAATCTAAAATCTGTTCAGTTGTTCTAGAGCAGAATTCATTGGAAGAAACTTATTCAGGCAGGATGAAACAGGGATGTGAATTTTTTCTTGCTCGAACACATTCTGGCATAGCACACAAAAGTTCAACAAGGCTGGACATCACACTGTAGGGCAAGGTCTCCTTGGGTTGTGGGGATTTTTAAGCTGCTTCATTAGGGATGTGTTGGTCCTTCTCTGTTGGGATTAGAAACCAGGTATAATAGCAATATAATGTGTTAATAATATGACTCCAATCCTCTCTTGCCAGCTCAGCATTGACAGCTTGGGCAAGGGGCCATGTGTGACACAGTAAGCCAGCAGCAGGATTTACCAAATGAGCCCTCAAGACTGGCAAAGTAGCAAACCCACTCTGGCATGATCTAATGGTTAACCAGGTTTGATTTCCTTAAGCACTGAATCATGGCCTTTTCCCACTGAAATTCAAAGAGAACCATTTATTTTTCCGGTGAAGTCAACCTATAAAGTCAGTCTTAGATTCTCTCAAATGACCTTTCTGATTCCAAATAATGGACCCCACTCTATCAAATCTGTATCATCTAACTCATAAGAACTGTGAAGCCAGTCACTGAAGTTGATGCAGGAGACCCAGAAGATGATTGAGAATAGCCAGATGACCAACCACAGGAAGAAAGTCATGTTCTCCCAAAGTAAACTAGCAAGCCCTTGGGTAATAACAACCCAAAAGATATACGATGTCCATTCCAGAAAGTGTAAGAAAGCTGCCATCCATAGCTGCAGCATGGTGACTGAGAAATGGCATGCTCTCAAGTCCCCTCCAAAGACTAGAAAAAGAAGGGTCATAAGCCCTGCTCAGCTGTGGGCTTTAGATTCATTGTTAATAGATTATTTGGCAGATTCTGGGTGCTATAATTCAGTGATATTTACCAGGAGGCTGGGAGGCCCCAGGAGCATAACAATATTGTTAGTAGACTCTGGAATGGCTACTAGCTTTCCACTTGACATATCAGTACTGGATAGTACTGGATAGCAAGCCCAACAGCCCAACAGAGTAGTCACTTAGAGAGATAGATACTGAATTCAGTGCTGTCCTAGTGACAATTATCTTGGAAGACTCCTAGTGCAAGATGACTTCTCTTCTCACCTCCCATAACCTCAGGTGCTTCTTTCTGGGCAGGAATGGTAAAATTGCACAGGCCCAGGTTGCATGAATCCTGCAAATTCCAAAGAAGGGTTGTCTTTAAGTCTGGCTCTTGGCCAGCTCCTGAGAAAATAACCTCTAAGCCCTGGGAATATTCTGCATAATAAAAATGTTTTTGTGTGCTTGAGGCCATAGGCCATGGTATACCAGTTTCACCAGATAAATTTATGCTGAAAATATGTTTTCTGGCAAATGCCTCAAGTGTGTATGTATAATATATGCTGGAATCTGAGTGGCTGAAGTCAGTCATGCAGCTTACACAACTGACTCCTATAAAACCCTAAATACCAAGGCTTGGATGAGCTTCCCTAGTGGCAACACTTGGAAAATATTCTCTCATTTCATATTGTTGCTGAGGGAATTAAGTGTGACCCTGTGTGACTCAACTGAAAGGAGGCATCTTGTGCCTGGTTTCTCCTGTACTTGACCTCATGCCACCTGTTACCTTTGCTGGTCTTAATCTGTATCTTTTCACTATAATAAAATGTAACAGTGAGTGTAACAGCTTTGCTGAGCCCAGGGAGTCTTTCCAGAGAATCATTGTGCTTGGGAGTCTTGGGGACCCTCACCCACCTTCCTGTTAGCCAAGGGCTGTTTTGATCACTCAGAGGTCATGTCATTACTGCCACACATTACACATCCATGACCCTGTGGCAGTTGAGTGCACTGATCTGCAGCTACAACTTGGGTGAGATGGCCAGAATAGAATGTTCAACATAAATGTTTAGATTTGGAACTGCTATATCACATGAGAGGGGTACAAAACAAAGGGTGCAGCCCCAGATGGATGAGTCAACAACAACCAGCCAGTCAATATAGCAGTGCCTTCCAAGTTGGTGTTTGCTCATTCCTTGGTATAGGGTACTGTTCAGATTTGCCAATCACCTGAGGAAGTTTGAGTATGGGGGCGGGCAGACAGATGGGAAAGTTTACACAGATCAGATACCTATATGCATTTGCGGGACTCCAGGAATTTCCTATTGCCCTCCAATTTGTGGGTCTCTAAGAGACAGGTCCGACAAAATCCACTCCTATAAGAAAAGGCTGTCCTTAACACAACATTAAGCAAGAAGTCCAGCCAGTCTCCTAGTGAAAGCAAGGGCAGTATTAGTGCAGTTTGTCTTTAACTATTCTAGCACTCTCTCTGTATTTATATCTATCCCATATTCCATATACCTATTTCATAGAAACAGCTAGATAGATGTGAAATGTATTTTATTATACATATCCACACATATTTTGAGACTTCTCAGTATCAAAATGCCTCAACTGTGAAGTATCTGAGGGAATGTGTCTGGATATCCCAATAAAAAAGGGCCACCTCTCCTAATCCATTCAGTGATTAAATTGTTGTAGAGGGACATCTGCATTTGGACAGTATAAGCTTCTGTCTAGCTTCCAAGCAACTAGGTGATTCTGAGGTTTGAGGAGATCAGTTACCTAGTGACAACCCAGGAACCACTTCATCAGACTGACCACTTTGCTATCCTAAACTCAGAGGAAGGGGATGATCTTTATCCATTTCTCTCAAATGGACTGTGTCCTCCTCTAATAGTCTCGCTATCTTGTGTACTGTGTAGTTGTAACTATCCTTCTCTGGGTGGGGACAACTCATTTTCTCCCACTATAGGGCTATTAAGCTGATTAGAAAAGCAATCCCCCATCTGCTGCTGTGGTCAAGAACTATAGTACACTATCAATATGATGGAGCAGACCGTTGGCTTCCAGTCCTATCCTGTTAGCTTAGCTCTGGAGTGTTCAATGTTGGGGTCCAAACTCTGTACTTGAAGCTTTGTATGTTACAAGTAGAAGCAAAATTAGCCACATCACTGATCTTGGGTGGTGAAGAAATAGCCCTTCCTCTAGGCATCATCTAAAAACTAGATCCAAGTCTTGTCCTTGACTTTAACTGCCTTAAACACCAGCATGGCCAATGTCATGGAGCTTTGCAGAGAGGTCAGTTCCTTTCCTGGGAAACCAGCCTGCAGACAGCAGTGTTGGGACAAGTTAACCCTTTCCTCTTAACAGGCAATGACAATGTGTATGGTATTAGAAGTTTTTAGAAGACATTGTTCCCATCCTAGAAAAGCCTGCAGATTCACAGGGTGAGAGCTAGCAGCATCAAGACAGTTTTAGCATTAGTACAGAATAGTCGCGGCAGAGGGATACTGCCCAGAATCACTCACTTTAAATTTGACACTTAGTGTATTTTAGCCCGGTCACAGAGCATGAAGAACCCAGTCTGCATTTGTTGCTGATTTTCTTTAACATTTCATCCTTAATATGAAAAACTTCTAAAAATTAGCCTAAACAACTTTATTTTAGTTGATATTTAATAAAACCATCAATATAGTTATTACTGAAGGTTTGCTAAATGGCTCTCACAACTCTAAGTTGGGCAAGAAACAAAAAATTCAAGGAATGTATATTCAAATACTATCCCTAACTCCTAATACTTTTAGCCCTAGACTAATCACTTAATCTCCCAACACCCTGATTGCCTTATTTACAAAATGAGAAAAGTAGAAGAGCTTACTCATCAGAATGCCAGAATGCATACAGAGTGATGAGTATTTTTATTTAACCAACTGGAGATATGCAAATTATAACAGGCAGCAAGTTAGAGTGTTTTCCGATATGTATCTTTGCCTGAGGAATTTTCTTTCCTCTCCTAAACATCAAGCAGATTCATTTAATGTCTAAATCACACTTCCTTTCTGACAGGAATTCCTTCAACCTAGCATTTAAGTTGTGTTGCATTTTTGTATCTATATAAACCTCCTCTCCACAATAAGGCTATATGCTTCCCAAGGGCAAGAGACATGCCTGTGCTTCTCAGTGTCCCTGTAATGCCTAATGCATTACCAAGACAATCGTAGAAACTCATTAGGTATTTGTTGAGTTGAATAACATCCCCACCAGACAAGCTAGGGAGATAGCACAACATGTTTCCTCACACTTAATTCTCACACAGTTACATTATCAGGTACAAAACCTCCAAGTTTTCAGCCTCTCACTGCTTGAGCCAAAACATTGCTCCTTTATTTTAGATGGGTGGCTGATGTCAGCAGGATCATAATCACAACCCTCTGAGCCAAACATCAGGAGGTTAATAGAAGCTGTTGTTGGAGAGAAAAACATCCTGTTGTTCTTTGTCTCCAAAATTTCCCAACAGGCACGAGGACCTCCTACTATAAGAAGAGCTTAAAAGAAGGTTCCATTTGCAAAACAATTATCTCATAACCATACTTTTTGTTACCCCCAGTGGTTCGATGAATGGACTGACAGATGAGGGCACTTCTAAGTATGGTTTTGTTTGCTTCTCAGCTCTAAAAACATAATGTCCCTGTTATTACCAATGACAGAAGAAAATAGTCCCATCCCCTGTGACCATTAGCTTTTTCAGAACTTATTTCAACTGTTATTAAACCTCCTTAAGATAATGAACATTTTTCTAGGTTACAGGTGTAGAAATAGCTAGTGTGCTACTTATTCCATAGAATATTCAATGTAGTAATGGATTCTTTCCATTAAAACAATACTACCAATTTTGTCCATTATACTTCACTGATAGATTCTCCCGTTCTTAGGAAACTTACACATCTTTGCCCGCAAAACTCTGGAGTGTTTTCAGATTCTCCCAACTTAGTTTTGCTGGAGAGGCAAAATGATAGGTATTACACTGGTTAGTATCTGTGAGAAGGAGACAGATGATTGCAAAGGACATAAGCAAGAGCGGAGAAGTCCCCAAAAGAAAAAAAAGTCATGGGCTACCCATCACTCAGATTGTTCCATGATCAACATTCCTTTTTATCCTCCTGATCCTACCTAATCTATTTACTCAATTTAAATCTTAAACTGTTCACTCAATAGATTAGGTGTTCATTGAAAAACAAAACAAAACAAAACAAAACAACAAAACAACCTGAGTGGCCTTATTCTTTATAAACTCAAGGAGCTTGCCCATCTTGTGTTGAATAAATAGAGTTATGTACTGTTTCAAGGTTCTAAAGCTCTCTCCGTTGTCCAAAAGAACAGCGCTCTGATATATATATATCCTGTTCAAGCCAAATCAGACTGCATGCCATTTTCATCCTTGCTCTTCATGTAAAATGGTCAGTTAAGTTAGTATCAACATCTAGGCTTTGCTTCCCTCTGCTGGGCATTTGGGGACAAGCTTCTCCTTAAACAAAAATTAAGTGGTTAATTTAGCTGTTGGGTTTTGTACTCTAGCTAAAAGGAAGAAACGGGTTTATACATAGTCTGATATTAAAAACTAAAATTTGAAAACAAGGAAAAAACAAAAACAAAATTTTATTCTTCAACACAAGTGGAATTCTGTAATCTGCATTTAATAACTAAATTTACTTTGCTGAAATATTGCAGTAGTTTGCAATAAGAATAGTGAGGTACAAACGGAATGGGAAAAGATATTTGCAAATGACATATCGGACAAAGGGCTAGTATCTAAAATCTATAAAGAGCTCACCAAACTCCACACCCGAAAAACAAATAACCCAGTGAAGAAATGGGCAGAAAACATGAATAGACACTTCTCTAAAGAAGACATCCGGATGGCCAACAGGCACATGAAAAGATGTTCAGCGTCACTCCTTATCAGGGAAATACAAATCAAAACCACACTCAGGTATCACCTCACACCAGTCAGAGTGGCCAAAATGAACAAATCAGGAGACTATAGATGCTGGAGAGGATGTGGAGAAACGGGAACCCTCTTGCACTGTTGGTGGGAATGCAAATTGGTGCAGCCGCTCTGGAAAGCAGTGTGGAGGTTCCTCAGAAAATTAAAAATAGACCTACCCTATGACCCAGCAATAGCACTGCTAGGAATTTATCCAAGGGATACAGGAGTACTGATGCATAGGGGCCCTTGTACCCCAATGTTCATAGCAGCACTGTCAACAATAGCCACATTATGGAAAGAGCCTAAATGTCCATCAACTGATGAATGGATAAAGAAATTGTGGTTTATATACACAATGGAATACTACGTGGCAATGAGAAAAAATGAAATATGGCCTTTTGTAGCAACGTGGATGAAACTGGGGAGTGTGATGCTAAGTGAAATAAGCCATACAGAGAAAGACAGATTCCATATGGTTTCACTCTTATGTGGATCCTGAGAAACTTAACAGGAACCCATGGGGGAGGGGAAGGAAAAAAAAAAAAAAAGAGAGAGGTTAGAGTGGGAGAGAGCCAAAGCATAAGAGACTGTTAAAAACTGAGAACAAACTGAGGGTTAATGGGGACTGGGAGGGAGGGGAGGGTGGGTGATGGGTATTGAGGAGGGCACCTTTTGGGATGAGCACTGGGTGTTGTATGGAAACCAATTTGTCAATAAATTTCATAAAAAAAAAAAAGAATAGTGAGGTACACTTCTGCCTTCTGTATACCAATGAATGCTCCATTGGCAAAGAACAAATTTCTCAGAGTAAATTTTTTAAAAAATTTCCTGTTCCCACTTCTGAAAAGTTTTATCCCCTCTTTCATTGTTAAATTCTAAAAACATGAAAGGCAAATATCGCATGCTTCTAAAATTTCCAAAATGTATGGAGAGGCTGCATTTATTTCTATACATAACAGTGCAATAAAATTACATAATTAAGTTGTTAGAATCCTTGTAGAGTCCTACAGAATTTAGACATGCAAACAATGAATTTTTATTTAATATTCACATACATACAAATTAAAATATTTCTAAACCTATACTTTTGCTATTGTCCAGAACACTATTCCTGAAGTTTAAGAATCATAATTATGAAATATCAGATGAACTTCCCTATACTCCATGCTACTTAAGTGATTAGGATAGAACATATATTGCCAACAATTCATTTTAACATGAAGAATATAAAATTCAATGATAGAAAATCATAGCAGTCTATAAAAGGATTTTTAGTCACCTTAATACATTGAATTGTTTGATATAAAAAAAGAGACTAAGTTATAAAACTGCTCAAAGATTATCAAACTAGGGAAATTATTCCTATCATGTGTAGCCTACTACAAAAGCAATTTCTTTGAAAATCCTGATAGGTTGGAACTGATACTAAATGCACAGAAGCAGCTGTTCATGTGTTCTGTGTATTAACTAAGTATGACTGTAGGCAGAAATGAGGTTTATGATCACTTTCCCTAAGAGAGACTAATACAAAAAGAAAACATCATTATTAGCATTGCCATCAATATAATCACCATGTATTAAGTGTATTCTACATATCAAACATAGTGTACAATGCTTTACCTTTAAATTTTCATTTAATGCAACACTAATAGGTATTTATTATCACCTCTACTTTACAGATAAGAAATGTATGGCTCAGAAAATGTAGGTTCCTTGCCCTACACTACACTGTAAGAGTCAGAACAGACCAAAGGGTTTCCAACCAAAGCTGGCTCAGAGGTTCACGCTTTTCTCAAGTTAAATGATAGTATTATATGTTTAAAATACTTTATTTTCACCAATACAAAATATCAAATATTGAAAATAAGAAGACTTTGTGTGTGTGTGTATGTGTGCAAATTTTGAAGAGTGACATACAAACTCAACATAATTAATTTTAAATATATTATCATTACATACTTAACTTTGCTAAATAGCTCTAATAAATATGGAAAGCCTTTTAATTGCTTTGGGAACAAAATGCTGTCTAAGCAACAACCAGACCTACTGGTCAGTTCAGCTAAGCCACTCAATTTTAAGTATTTTTTCTTTTTTATCCTTAAAGGCCTCATTTTTAGGGTCGTTAGTTCTATGTTAAAAAAATGGTCTTGAAAAGACTTCAAAACCCTGAAGTATGAATCCTCTTGCAAAAAAAAAAAAAAAAAAGGACACTTTTAAGGATTTGTTTGAAAATCTCTCCTATTCTTATAGAAAACCCAAAAGACACCACCAAAAAACAGCTAGAATTTATAAAAAAAAATTCAGTAAAGCCACAGGATACAAAATCAATATACAGAAATATGTTGCCTTCCTATACACCACTAATGAAGCAGTAGAAAGAAAAATTAAGGAATCAATCCCATTTACAACTTTACAAAAATAATAATAAACCTAACCAAAGAGGTAAAAGACTGGTACTCTGTAACAATAAAACACTGATGAAAAAAACTGAAGATAACACAAAGAAATGGAAAGACATTCTGTGCTCATGGACTGGAAGAACAAATATGGTTAAAATGTCTATACTGTCCAAAGAAATTTACACATTTAATGTAATCTCTATCAAAATACCACCAGCATTTTTCAGAGAGCTAGAACAAACAATCCTAAAACTTGTATGGAACCACAAAAGACCCCAAATAGCAAAAGCAACCTTGAAAAAGAAAAGCAAAGGCATCACAATTCCAGATTTAAGGTTATATTACAAAGCTGTAGTCATCAAAACAATATGGTACTGGCATAAAAATAGACACAGACCAACGGAACAGAATAGAAAACCCAGGAAAGAATACTCAATGAGAAAAAGACAATCTCTTCAACAAATGGTGCTGGGAAAACTGGACCATGTTCATTTATTTATTTATTTATTTATTTATTAAATTTTTTTTTAACATTTTATTTATTTTTGAGACAGAGAGAGACAGAGCATGAGCGGGGGAGGGGCAGAGAGAGAGGGAGACACAGAATCAGAAGCAGGCTCCAGGCTCTGAGCCATCAGCCCAGAGCCCGACGCGGGGCTCGAACTCACAGACCGCGAGATCGTGACCTGAGCTGAAGTCAGCCGCTTAACCGACTGAGCCACCCAGGCGCCCCTGGACCATGTTCTTATACCTACACAAAAATATACTCAAAATGGATGAAAGACATAAATGTGAGACCTGAAACCATAAAATTCCTAGAAGACAGCAAAGGCAGTATCCTCTTTGACAAGAGCTGCAGCAAATTCCTTCTAGATAGGCCTCCTGAGACAAGGAGAAACAAAAGCAAAAATAAGCAATTGAGACTACATCAAAATAAAAACTTCTGCACAATGAAGGAGTCAATCAACAAAGTAAAAGACAACCTACTAAAGTGAATAGAAGATACTTACAAATGGCATACCAGATAAGGGTTAATATCCAAAATATATAAAGAACTTATAAAACTCAACACTCAAAAGACAAATAATTCAATTAAAGAATGGGCAGAAGACACGAATAGACATTTTTCCAAAGAAGACATACATACAATCAACAGACACATGAAAAAATGCTCAATATCACTGATCATTAGGGAAACACAAATCAAAATGACAAGGAGATATCGCCTCACATCTGTCAGAATGGCTAAAATCAACACGACAAAAAAGTAACAGATGTTGGTGAAGATATGGAGAAAAGGGAACCCACCTGCACTGTTGGTAAGAATGCTAACCAGTGAAGCCACAGTGGAAAACATTGTGGAGGTTCCTTAAAAAGTTAAAAATAGAACTATCCTATGATCAAGCAATTACATTACTAATTCAAAGGGATACACACATCCCAATGATTATAGCAGCATTATCCACAATAACAAAATTAAGGAAGCAGTCCAAGTGTCCATAGACTGATAAATGGATAAAAAAGATGTGATGTACACACACACACCGTCCCCACTAGAATATTAATAAGCCATAAAAAAAGAATGAAATCTTGCCATTTGCAATGACATGGATGGAGGTAGAAAGTACAATGCTAAGCAAAATAAGTCACAGGAAGACAAATACCATATGATTTCACTCATATGTAGAATTGGAGACACAGAACAAACAAGCAAAAAGGAAAAAAAAAAAAAAAAGAAAGAAAAAGGAACAGGCAAACCAAGAAACAGGCTCTTAACTACAGAAAACAAACTGATGGTTACCAGAAGGAAGGTGGCTGGGGATGGGTGAAATAGGTGATGGGAATTAAAGAGTGCACTTGTGATGAGCACCTGTGTTGTATGGAAGTGTTTAATCACTCTATAGTATACCTGAAACTAACCTAATACTGTATGTTAACTGGAATTTAAATAAAAACTTTAAAAAAATCTATCCTAAGAAAAAAAAGATTCAAAATAAATCATAAAACACACACACACACGTGCACTCAAATTAAGTTCTTGCATTTTTCTTCTGAATAAGCAAGCACATAACAAGAAGCATCAGTTGGAGCCCAAATTTGTAAATCCCCATGTTCACTTACATTTCTTGAAAAAGGGAATAACTCTCTTCTTTGTTGAACTGTGTCAAGAAAATTAAAAAAAAAAAAAACAATATATAAAGAGTTTACTTGATAGGGCCTGAAATTCTGCTAAGAACTTATTAAATCTAGTAGCCTGGGTAGCTCGGTTGGTTAAATGTCCAATTTATGTCTTACGGTCATGTCTCACGGTTTGTGGGTTCAAGTCCCATGTTGGGCTCTGTGCTGACAGCTCAGAACCTGGAGCCTGCTTTGGATTCTGTGTCTCTCTCTCTGCCCCTCTCCTGCTCACTTACTTGCTCTCTCAAAAATAAACATTAAATTTTTTTTAATTAAATTAAATTTAAAAAAGAACTTACTCAATCTAAAAATATGATTGATTCAGCAATAAAAAAGAACGAAATCTTACCGTTTGCAACGACATGGATGGAGCTAGACAATATTATGCTAAGTGAAGTCAGAGAAAGACAAATACCATATGATTTCACTCATATGTGGAATTTAAGAAACAAATGAGCAAAGGAAAATAAAAGAGAGACAAGCCATGTTAACCATGGAGAACAAACTGATGATTACCAGAGGAGGGGGGGGGGATGAGTGAATAGGTGATAGGGATTAAGGAATGCACTTGTTGTGTTGAGCACTGGGTGATGAATGGAATGGTTGAATCACTATACTGTACACCTGAAACTAATATAACACTGTATGCTAACTATACTGGAATTAAAAGAAAAAATAAAAATAAGAACATGATTAAAAGCAGAGTAGGCTTTCCATTGCAGCTGGTCTTGGAAGGCATCTTCTAAGCGTTTGCAATGAGTTCTCTTTATTCTGGTAAACTCTATGAAGAATTGATCTATATTTGTAGCTAATCAAGATGCTTTGCTTCACACCTCCCCTTTGTCAGCATACAAAAGCTATGTCAGGAAAGCTTTCAGAGGTAATCAATCCTAAGGAAGTAAATGGATCAGGAAGAGAATGTCATGAATAAATGTTTTATTAGACTATTTAAATTCACTGTTTTTAACATTGCCATATCTGTAAAGGCAACATTACCCCTATCCTGTTTTATAGTAATTGATTTTTAATTACAAAACAACTATGATTAAATCAATCCATCATCCAAAATTGTGTTTTACTATCTGTTCCATCATGTTTAAACTATTATCAGTTTCCCACGGCCTGTAATTAACCAAAGTTTTTCTATGTCCCCATTAACTTCAGCTAATCGAGGTTATCCTCTGCTTATTATTCACTTTTTAAAACTCATTTCTTAGCCATGAATCATGATGAGGGAGAAAATGATAGCTGAAATGTATCTTTTTGGAAGATACGCAGAGATGACAATAACCCTTACCTACAATACTGGAGTGTTACTTCATAAAATACCAGACTTAAAGAGAAATAACTTCCAGTCTTATGCTAACAATGTCACTAATTTTTATTAGTGTTCACTATATTTTCAGAAGGGCTCTTTGCTGAGCACCATGCATGCAGAGATCCACTCCTCACAAGATTACACACAAAGAGCAAATTTCTGTGTTTTAAATAGCTTAGCTAACAACACCTAAAGCCAGGACTCAGGTCTGATGTGATTCTGGAATTTAATCACTCTATTCCTCTGCTATGTACAATTACAAGATCCTCCCTTGTAGCTGTGTTCCCAGCAGATAGAATGGTATTTTGTCTGGAATAAGTGATGTATATGTACATGTGCACAAACATGTGTTTAAATTTCTACAGTTCATATTTATCCTATAGAAATCTCACATTTTCTATAATATAATTCACTTTTTAAATGCCAGATTTTTCTAATTTGCCAATATGACTTTAAAAGCTAACCACAGGGGTGTCTGGGTGGCTCAGTTGGTTAAGCATCTGACTTTGACTAAGGTCATGATCTGGCAGTTTGTGGGTTTGAGCCCGTGTCAGGCTCTGTGCTGCCAGCTCAGAGCCTGGAGCCTGCTTGCGATTCTGTGTCTCCCTCTCTCTCTGCTCTTCCCCCACTCACACTCTGTCTCTCTTTCAAAAATAAACAAACATTAGGAAAAAAAAGCTAACCACAGTGACAGGGTGACAGGTGCAATTCAGTTGAAGGACCATAATTTATTCAGGCCAGTTAGGTGCCAAACAATAGAAATCCACTTCAAACGGGCTTAACAGAGAAATATATTGGTGCATATAACCGAACCAAAGTAATTACAGAGATGAAATGCAAGACAACCAGGAATAAACTCTATAAGCATTTCTGCTCAATACCTGGCATCTCATCTCTATTCCTCTTGTAAAGACCATCTTATCAATGAGGTAGGACTGGCTACCAGAAACTCTAGGCCCCAAAGCTGACATCTTTATAGCCAGAGAGAAAGGAACTCTTCACCATCACCTCTAAGTTTAAAAATCCTGGGAGAGACCACTCACTGGTCCACTGTGGGCCTCATGCCCACCCAGGAGAACAGAGTGATATGGTCAGTCAGGTTTGGGTCATTGCTCACTGCTATTCCTAGGGAGGCAAGTTACATTCAATAGCACTGAATGTAAATAAATTTACTTAATTAGCTTTTAACTAAAAAAGTATGTAAATCTTTTGCAAGAACATTAGTCACTCTATCATGTATATACTTAGACTTAAATGGTTTCTAAACATCCTTGTGACTCTATTACTACCTGAAATGGCAAGTATCATATGGGAGCATTCTAAAAGAGGTTACAAGTTTTCATGTTGGTTTTATACTGAAGAGGGAGAAGGAAGATTTCCCACCAGTGATTTTTTTTTAATGGGAAATGTGGACTACTGTCCCAATAATTCTATATAATGACATATTCCACTTAAATAGGGATGTGATTTATATGAAGGGGAACAAATTAAAAAAAATCATTACTTCATGTAGTTAATCCCATTTCATTAGTCACTAACATTAGTTCCTTAACATTTTCAACTTACTTGATATTAAGTTAAACATGAACAACAACTGATTCAATCATTTCTCATGTCTGGCATAATAACCCTTATTGTGTGTTCATGGTAAACTGAATCTGTTTGGGCAAATTTCCTTTGTCACTGATGCACACTCACCATAGAATAATTTGTAGTAACTGCTTTCAAAAGCAGTGAGGAATTTTTTTTTTAACATGGAAGAAATTTTTTAAAAAGTCTAAGACCAGTGTTGTTACTCTTGAACTGTGCAAAAAGATGTTAACTATGAAAAGAAGTCTCGGTTGGGAGTAGATAGATTATAAAGAGACAATTCTGCAGAGGATCTCTTTTAGAAGGCATTGCTGTAACACTCCCTCATGCCTCCTCCTTAGATGAGGAGTAGAGAAACATTTGGCTGACTATCAGCTTAGTTGGTTGGGCCTTCAGTGAGATTATATAGAGAGACCTCTGGTGTTTCCAGATGTAGAAGGTTGCATTTTGAAGGAAAGACATTGCATTGGGCTCAGTCTGAACTCTAAGAACCAGAACCAAGAATGCATGAATGTTTCCCATGGGTGAGATGTGGATAACTTGGGAAAGTGAGCTTATTCCAGCTAAAGAAGACAGGGATGGGACTCCAATAGAGAGAGTCTGTGGAGAAAGGCAGTCAGGAAACCAGGGATGCAGGGGTTACCAGAAGACAGTCCATACTCAAGATATGGGAGCTATGCATAGAAAAGCCTGGCAGGGAAGCTCTGAAGAGAGCACAAGTGAACTACAAGAAAAAGAATTGGCTCTAACCTTCTGCCAGGTACAGAGTCAAAGCCCCTAGAGCAGACAGATCTGTTGCTAAAAGTCAACAGTCATCACATGGTTCTTTTCAATTCACCTAAACACAGGCTACTGGGCAACTTGGTTGGCAGGGTAATGAATTGTTCAATGGGCTTGGCTTCAACAGATTGCAACAAATGCTAAATTCTTGCTGTTCTTGAAATGGGCACTAGAAATGACACTGTGTGGGGCCAATTCTAATTTGTGTTCTGGAAACGTATTTCAACTTAAGAGTCAAATTACTGCAGAGGATGTGACAGAACATGATGATTGCATTGTCTTAATATATGTACAGACTCTTTAGGTTTATACTCAAGACTGCCAGTATCTAGGATTCCATTTTCATACTTTTCTTTTTGTCAGACCGAATTGTTTGTAAATCTAAGAAAACTTAGACTCTCATCTCCACCAAACTCTCCCTTTTTGATCCACATGGCTCCCTTTGAGCTGCTCTTCACACAGAAAATTAGGACAATTGAGCCATCTCCCTTTAAAGACCAATCCCAACATGATTAAATACTCTGGCCTTTCTAGAGAGAGACTTGAGTTGCCTAAGAATCCATGAAAAAATTAAACCCCAATGTCCTAAGGCATCCATGATAAGCAATGAATTACCATTTTTCCTCTGAGTCTAGAATAGTACTAGTCACATACCACCTCTGGGAGAACTGAGGGAAGTCACTCAAGCATTTCCTGTGTTCTTTGATTTAGAAGAGAAACCCAGACTGAAAACTGCAAACTTCTGCTATATATTGGGCATTTCAAGACGGATTTTCTCTTGGGTAAAACGGTTGTTTAAACAATCTTATTTTTATTCATTTTTTATCATTATTTGGCCTTTCTCTACCTCCCATTGCATTTTGTGCTATATGGCATTGTTTACTTATTTTAAAACTGAGTTAAATTTTTATCTGCTATACTGGATCATGAGCTCCATCAAAGCAGGAACTGCTTCTGTATTCTTCAATATCTTAGCAAGAACACAATATTGGCTTAAAAATGATGGTTCACTTTGAATTTCTTCAACTAACATTTTAAAATAAAACAAGTTACAGAATGAGAATGATGCTTGCTCACAGATTGTAACTTTTGTCCGTGTACAAACTTAACACAGTCCATTATAAAGAATTCAGTGTTACCAAGAGAAAAAGAGCATCACACAAGCTGAAAAGAAGGAACAGTGTAACTTCCACAGAAATACAAGAGTTACAAAGTAAAATACAGACTAACACCTGCAGAGCGGCTTTTATAACAGATAGGCATGTATAAAATTACCACCATCTCTATTATCTTAACTTTGGTTAAGTATCCTGCATGTGAGAAGGATAGAAAGGGCATCGAGACTCAGCTGCCAGGAAAGTAAGCACACTGGATGAAAGAGGGAGGAGCTAAGAAAATCTGATGCTCTGATTTATGTTCATACACCATCTAGAGCCATTTGTAAGTGTGAACTCAAAATACAAAGGAAAAAGGGTAAGTTTTCTTATTAGACTATTTTTTTCTTTCAGTAAAATGAAACTCATGTGAGTTAAGTGTAATTGGGAAATAGGATTCAATATGTGTGTCACTGAGGCAACGAAGCAAATGAGAAATAATAAAATTCAATTTTAGTCCGAATTTAGCCATCTTTGGATGACTGTGAAGATTTGGAAAGTCATTTACTCTTTCTGAGACTCAGTTTCCCCTTCAGTGAAATAAGTAACTTCATGAAGAGATCTATTTTCTTTCTTCTCATCCTAAGAACTCTGCAACTCTAAGAATACCTACAGTACCCTTGAAAACTTCCACTTGTATTATCCTTTTGCCAGGGAATGTGTATTTAAAACAAAGTGAAAAATCACTTTATTTCTAAGAGTGAAAAAGAAGACAGAATAGTGTTGTCTTGGCAGACTTTGCCTACCTCCCATAAAAGACATCCTAACAGTCAGATTGTACAGATGCACCTGTAACTTGTGGGATCACATTTGCAGCCTGGGAAGAAAGAAAATATTGCACATGGAATGTGATGAACTACCTACAGTGGTTTATAAACTGAATATAGAAAAAGGCCTTGGCGACAGTATGATTATGCTGAAACACAAGTCAGTACTCAGTACGCAGAAAAATCTGAGAGATTCAGCTTTCATAAAGGTGTGAGATTTTAGTTTGGAGGAACTCGCATAGAAAGCATCAAAATGGATACATGGTAGAGCAAATTATATATTAGAGAAATAAAATATGTTAGAAGAGATGTGTATATTATGTAGAAGATGACAGGTTGTTATTTATATACATATATGAGGCATAATATATATAAAGGTTTTTGTATACATGTGCATTGACGCACGTGAGAAATGACAAATACATAAATTATATACAGCTATAAAATACATAAGATATATTCATATACATGTGACTATGAGAATTATATATATTATAAAATATAAGCTTTTAGGTCTTAAATTTTACTTTGATAACTTTTCTCTTTTATCAAAAAACTCAAGGGGTTCCGGGGTGGTTCAGTTGGTTAACCTTCTGACTCTTGATTTTGGTTCAGGTCATGAGCTCACGGTTCAGGAGTTCAAGCCCCCTGTTGGGCTCTGATGACAGGCAGAGACTGTTTGGGATTCTCTCTCTGACTCTCCCCTGTTCGTTCGTTCTCTCTCTCAAAATAAACAAATATTAAAAAAAAAAAAAAAGAAACTCAAGAAATAGGGACATGGGTTCACAGAAGGAATTTTTTTTTATACCGAGAGTTATTAAATATGCTACAAGAGAAAAGCAACTTTCTCCTAGGAAGAGGAATAATTTCTGAACAAGTGAAACTATACTATAATATTATATGATGTAAATGTATTCAAAATATTAACGTGGGATGCATTTTCAATTTATTCTAGGGATAATAACAATATTCCTACTATTAAGAAAGTCTTCTAATACATTTGATTTATGAGATCAAATTTATAAGAAATATTTATGCATAACTTTGTGGAAGGAAACTTACACCTGTAGTTAAGATCTATATAGCACAATAATTTATAGGCTAAATCATATTTTAAATTCCTTTCTCGCTATTTTTCAATTTCTCTTTTTCTGACTTTAGTTTTACATAATTTTATAAGTATTTTACAGCTCTCCCTTATTCATTCATTCTTTCATTCCACTGTCCTTTCATTCTTTGATCATCTAGCTATATACCAAGATACTAGGATCAGAAGGGGGGTGTTAATGGGGAGGAAAAAGGCAGAAGAACAAGAAGAGGAAGTTGAATGAGAAGACTCCTCTACTTAAGGAGCTGGTAGCAATCCCTTAGAGCCTCTCTCTCTCCACCCCATCTCTGTCCTGTGTTAGTTCTGACTCCAATCTTAGTTTTGCTTTCTATGCAGATAACTCCTAAGATTATCTTCCCAATCTTGAAGATTCTCTGAGCTCTTGCCAATGCTTCTCACTATTCCCACTGAACAGCTCCATCAACTTCATTAATGTGTGCATGACAGAACATCTTCACCCTTTCTTCTAGTTCCCTCTATGTCCCCTATGGTCTCACTGGCACCACTGTTCTTTTACCCAGGTTCTCAATCTAAGCTTCATCAATGATTTTCACCATCTCTTCCCTCTTATGATGATTAGTTGCCATATAATATCTATGCTATTTCTACAATGTTTCATATTCGTTTATCTTCTCCCACTTCCATTACCCAAAATTTAGACCCTCATTTCTCTTGCCTGTATCATTAAAACAGTGTCATAAATGGTTTTCTCACTTCTCTTACTTTTTCACATTGATTCAGTATACAATATGCCAGATATTTTCCCCAAGGCATTACTTTCATGTTTTGGTAAATGTCACTATTTTAGTTCTAAAATCCTCAATGCCCTGACTTACAGGGCTATGTGATGATTAAATTAAATGATGCATGCAAAGTGATTATCAGGGTGCACTTACCACATAGTAAGTACTCCGTTATAATTAGCTTTTTTTTTCTATCAATGGTGCTTTTCTGTATTAAGATAGAATATAAAAATATGTTACATTAGGTATAATTTAAATATAATAGTTTCAGATACACAACATAAAAATTTGATATGCATAAGTATGTGTACATATGTATATACATGTGTATGTATATGTGTGTATGTATAATATATATGTGCATACGTACGTGTGTGTATATATACATGTGCATATGTATGTGTATGTATATATGTGCATACATATATATGTATATATGTGCATGTGTATATGTGTGTGTATATGTGCATATGTATATGTGTGTATATATATGCGCATATGTATATACGTGTATGTAAATATACATGTGCATATGTATATACATGTGCATATGTATATATGTGTGCATATGTATATATGTGTGTGTATATATATATATATATATATATGCTTATGCATATATGTGTGTGTATACATTCCAAAATGATCACCACAGTTAAGTCTGGTTAATATCCATCACCACACAAAGTTACAAAGCAGTCTTCTTTTCTTGTGATAAGAATCTTTAAGTTTACTCTTAGCAAGTTTCAAATATACAATGTGGTATTTTTAACTTTAGTGACCATGCTGTACATTACATCACCATGACTTGTTTTTAGATTCCATATATAGGTGCAATACAGAATTTACCTGACTTATTTTACTTAGCATAACACCCTCTAGCTCCATGTTGTCACAAATGGCAAGACTTCGTTCTTTGTAACAGTTGAGTAATATTCTATTGTGTACATATATCATTTTCTTTTTAAATTTTTAAATATTCTTGAGAGAGACAGAGCATGAGGGAGTGGAAGAGAGAAGAGAGAGACACAGAATCCGAAGCAGGCTCCAGGCTCTAAGCTTTCAGCACAGAGCCCGATGTGAGGCTTGACCTCACGAACTGTGAGATCATGACCTAAGCCAAAGTTGAATGCTTAACCAACTGAGCCACCCAGACGTCCCTATCACATTTTCTTTATATATTCATCTATAATTAGCTATTATACATCATTGCATACAAAAAATGTCAGATTATTTAGTTCTCAATTTGCCATCCTTTTAGAATGCCTATAACGTACAATAATTAAGACCTCTGCGCACAGATTGGCTAGATTCAAGTCCTTTGGAGTCCAGAGTATTACCCTTAGGCAAATTGTCTAGCATTTTTGCGCCTCTATATCCTGACCTACATCGTTGCAATATTAGCATATACTCCATAGAGCTACTTTGATGATCAAATAACTGGTAATGCATAGCAAGTATAGGGTTAATGGTAAATATTCAATTAATGTTAGGTATTATCAATAGCTATTCAGAGTCTCCCATGATCCTTCTCCAATTTACCCTAACCTTATTTCTCACTCTTCTGTTCATAAACCTTATGTTTATTAAATTGGAGCCAATTTCTATTTCTTGTATACACCTTTCCTTTTTCACCCATATGTGCAAGCTCTTTTCTTACTATCTTCGGTCCTGTTCATTTATACTTCTTGAAAACCACACATTTTCCATATTTATTTATCTGAAATGTGTCCTTCAGGTATCATATGATTTCACTCAAGTGGAATTTGAGAAACTCAATAGATGAACATAGCAGAAGAGAAGGGAAAATAAGATAAAAACAGAGAGCGAGGCAAACCATAAAAGACTCTTAAATACAGAGAACTGAGAGTTGCTGGAGGGGAGATGGGTGGGGAGGTGGGTTAAATGGGTGATGGACATTAAGGAATGCACTTGTTGGAATGAGTACTAGGTATCCTATGTAAGAGCTGAATCACTGGATTCTACTCTCCTGAAGCCAAGCCTACACTGTATGTTAACTAACTTGAATTTAAATTAAAAAATAAAGTGTGTCTTTCACATAGGAAGAATTTAATAACCACCTGCAGAAAAATGTATCACTCGTCATACCCTCATGTATTTTAGTATGCCACTGTTTATGGTGCTTCTAAACACTTGAATCTTGAATTGATTTATATGTGGTAATAATAAGATGCAGAGATGAATGTATAATCTATGACTTGCTCCCTTTTGAACAATTTATCATTTGTTTATGAATACATTATAGCATACATTTATGAATCAGGTAAATGATTTACTGTGCTCATAAAAACGCCTCAAATTGGGCTAACTTTTGCGTGAACTTTTCTTAAGAATTTCAGTCTTTCCCTTGGTCTATTAGACTCATCAAACCTGCTTTTCAAGTTTAACATGCGTGTATGTGTGTGTGTGTGTGTGTGTGTGTGTGAGAGAGAGAGAGAGAGAGAGAGAGAGAGAGAAAGAGAGAGAGAGAGAGAAAGAGAGAGAGAGAGAGAGAGAGAGAGAGATTATGCAAAGCTATAGGGTGGGCTTATGTAACTTTTAAAATTATTAAACATGCTGTGGTAAAAAAGAGACCACTTCTAGGTTCTGTATACCTGGTTGTATTAGTTTCCCAGACCTGCCATAACAAAGTACCGCAAACTGGGTGACTTAAGACAACATAAATGTAAGGATTCACAATTCTTGAGTCTAGAGGCCCCAAGTCAACACAGCAGAGCCATTCTTCCTCTGAAACCTGTAGGGAAAAGTCTCTCTTATGTCTTATGTTCTAGTGATGGCTGTCAATCCTTGGCATTCCTTGGTTTGTAACTATTATTACTCCAATATCCGCCTTTGTTACCACATGGTGTTTTCCCTGTGTGTCTGTACCTTCATATGGTGTTTTTCTCTTCTTAAAAGAATACTAAGAATACTGGATTAGGGCCCACACTAAAGAACTTAACTTTATCATATACACAAAACCCCTATTCACAGATAACATCACATTCGCAGGTAGCAGGGTGAAGACTTAAACCTACCTTTTTGGGAGATATAATTCAACCCATAACACTTGAAAGGGTCCAGAACATGCCACTGTGCATAAAAGTTATTTTGAGTGGAAGGCTTTTGAGTTTCTGAAATCCCTTACCTGCTTAAGAGAACTCAGAACTCCTCATAAACTCCTTTGGAGAATAGCTCTAATCCTCTAATCCTCTGAGATGAGAAGCTGGCACCATATTGAAACAGATGTGGCCTCAAAACTATCCTATCGCCCGTCCATTCTCTTAAGTGCTTTATGTCCTCTTCCCTTCGCCTATTAGATGGCATATAAGCCCCATATTGTAACTGCCCTTTGAGTCACATTTCTTTATGTGTGTGTCGATGTGATTAAATCTACTTTTCCCTTGCTAACTAGTTTTGTGAGTGTAATTTGCAGTGCCCACCACCACCACCACCAAAGAGAACCTAGGAGAGTAGAGGAATTTTTTTTTCTAGGACACACTGGTGAATTCAATTTATGCTTAATGACAAGCTACTTGGAATTTTCTCCAGGTCTTCTGGCCATGGAGTTGAAGGGTCACTGAGAGGTCCAGTATCTAAGGAAAGACTTTGTCAGTGCTGCTAGAAATGCTTTTTCTCTATGCATTTGCCAGTTAAGAACAAGGCAGTGTGGTAGTGCCATCATCTAATCCACACGATGCTGGGATAATATTGGTAAAAAGTAAAGTTATCTGGTTGTTTTGAAAGATTAGATATTTCTAGTACTTACCAGGTGAGGAACACTAGAAGAAATAGATAAATGTACTAACAAACTACAAATGCCATATAGTCACCTTAATAGTAAAAGGGCTGAGATGGTCTAGTTCAGGTACTCTGATTATCCTAGTGCATGAATTAAAACTATTACTTTTTTAAAAGTGTTAAAATATTTTTAATCAGAACTTTAATCAGAATATATATATACACATATATATGTATATATAGATATAATTTATTGTCAAATTGGTTTCCATACAACACCCAGTGCTCATCCCAACAGGTGCCCTCCTCAATGCCCATTACCCACTTTCCCCTCTCCCCCACCCCACATCAACCCTCAGTTTGTTCTCAGTATTTAAGAGTCTCTTATGGTTTGTCTCCTTCCCTCTCTGTAATTTTTCTCCCCTTCTCCTCCCCCATGGGCTTCTGTTAAAGTCTCAGGGTCCACATATGAGTGGAAACATATGGTATCTGTCTTTCTCTGCCTGACATATATCAGTTAGCATAATGCTCTCCAGTTCTATCCATGTTGGTACAAATGGCTAGATTTCATTCTTTTTCGTTGTCAAGTAGTATTCCATTGTATATAAAAACCACATCTTCTTTAAAACTAAAAACCCATTCTACAATCCTTCCAAGAAAATAAGCAAGCTCTTTTAGGTATTTAGATTCACTATTACTGCCTCAGAATAAGTTAAAGCCAGCTGGAATCCCAGTATAGCTGTTCAAAACCACTGACCATTTTTGAGAGGATTCCTTGGAATAGCCCCATGGTACTTACAGGCAACACATCTACCTGTCAGACTACACTAGTAGGAAAGGTGAAAGCAAGAGGGAGGAAGGAAGACATGGTATCTCAATGACATTCAGAGATCACTCACAACCCAACCATTATTTTTGACATGTTACTAATATAGATTTATTCAATCTAAGATCATACAGGATTCCCAGACCATGACCTTTTGCAAATATCTCAATAAAACCATAACATTTGAGCTCCAAAAATGAATAAAGCTATAGATAGTAACATGAAATCTAGATAGAATGATGTTTAAGATTTGCAAGCTTAATTTACATTTAAATAAAGTCCAACTGGTTTAGCGTCATCTGAAAAGAAAACCAAAGAAAGAAAACATTCGAAACATCTTTCCAATGGTGAGATGCACTGATTTATACCACAGACAGCCTAAGCACATCCTTAGACAGATATTGTCACTGTACTTGAGACTATCCATAGCATTAAATGTCAGGACAGTTGGTAGTATGGTGACTAATAACTCTTCCATTCATCTTATATTCTTAGTTTCAACAAATTTGCCTCCACACCATTCTCTACTTCTAACTACCAGTGCAGAATACAGTCTCCTACAGAAGCATTCAGTAAACTAATCATCTGTTTGTGTTTCAATACTTCATCAGGATGTGCCAGAGAATGGACATGAGGACCACACTGCACTATTTCTACTCAGACTCTTTTTTTCAGTGCCAGAAAGATGTATTCCTTAAACTTGAAAAAAAAAGGGGGGGGGAGGGCAGATTTAGATTATAGTACTTTGTAGAATCAAGATAAAGGCAAGGATTTGACTCCAGAGTGTATTTAATCTCAGTCTTCCTGATTCATTGTGTATCCTTGTTTAGAACCATTTGATGTTGCTTCATTATTTCACCTTCAACAAATGCACTACTATTTTTCCTACAGATTACCTGAAGTTGCATGTTCATGGATATTCCTCAAGTGAAATTTCTAGAACAAGAAGTGGATTAATGTCATTCTTATTGTAGGGGAAGTCTTTATTGAGGGGAAATCACCTCAGAGCAATAATGGCTTTTCTTTATTGAGTCAATTACTTATTGTTTGTGCTGGATGCTTAATATGCATTGCTCTTCATAGTCCTTACTGTATACCATAAGGATAGTTATTTTTATCTGCATTTTAAAGGAGATTGAGGCAAATAGACATAGAAAAGTTCAATATGTTGCCCAACACTACACAGGTAGGACACAGCAGAACTTGGGTTGAACCTAGGTGTCTTATGTAGTCCAAAGCTTGATTATGCTATGGTACCTCAAAAAGGAGTGGTTCCAAAGCTGTATGGTTATGGTATACCTAGCCATATACCTAGTGGATAAAAGCCCATGGTATGAAACTTGGAAATCTGTATTTTTAAAAATCTCCTGGCTTTAGAGTTCACGGTTTTAAAGGATATAAAAGACCTTATGGTTATCCCTATCACTATAACTTATTCTTTAAATACTATTAAGTACTATTTAAATGTTGAAAGAATTTTGAGTTTAAGGGAATTTGTTTTCTATTATAAAAGATTAACCTTAATCAAAAAAGCAGAGATCGATAACCTGATTAATGATAGTTGCTAAGGAAGCTATTCCATATTTGGTTAAAAAAAAAAATTACCAGATTGTGATGGTTTTAGAGAGGAGAAAGGACAGCTTCTTTTATACAACATAAGCAAATCAACAAATACCTTGATTAACTACTACTAGTGACAACTTTTATGCTGGCATATAATTCATAATCTATAAATAAATGTTTAGGTACATAAAAGCTAAATTACTACTAATTTGTAGCATAATTCAGTTCACAAAACTTTATAATTATAAATAATTTATGTAAGAGGTCTACCATATCTATACAGTATCTATGAAAACTAGTGTAGTGGTTGATATATAATGGGACCCGCATTCAGAATCCAATCTTATCCACAAGTTATGACAGTCTTTCTAGGATATAAAATAATTCATCTTTTGTGTCATGCCAAATCAACAGAAATTTAGCAATATCTCCTAATTTTTGTAACACCATCAGAATAAATTCTAAATTAAACCTTATAATTTTAAACTACACTTTGAAGAATAATTATGTAGTTTCCTTCTTTTCCTTGTTAGATAATTAAAAAAAATTAACATTTATTTATTATTGAAAGAGAGAGAGAGAGAGAGAAAGAGAGAGAAAGAGAGCGAGCGAGCATGAGCAGGGGAGGGGGCAGAGAGAGAGAGAGAGGGAGAGACACAGAATCCAAAGCAGGCTCCAGGCTCTGAGCTGTCAGCACAGAGCCCAATGCGGGGCTCAAACTAACAAACCACAAGATCATGACCTGAGCTAAAGTCAGTCGCTCAACCAACCGAGCCACCCAGGTGTCCCTTTGTTAGATAATTTTTAAAAAACAAAATGTTTTGTACCTTTGTCTGTTAAATAAAGGATTATTCTTGTTAATATGTTATAGATATTTTAATGAACCCTTATTTAAACTAATCAGCAATTCATATCAGTTTATCTTAACATTAACTGAATGAAAACCAAAAATCCCACCAATTGTATATATTATAGCAACTGTCTCTCCTTGATAATTTAAATGTGTAAATTCTACCATCTCTATTTAAATGTCACTTTTATTCTGTATTTTTTTTCTAAGTCATTTGACACAAGGGCAATATAGAATGATGGTTAACAATGTAGACTCTTGGGCACCTGGGTGGCTCACTCGATTGAGTACATGGACTTCAGCTCAGGTCACGAGGTCACAGTTGTGAATTCTAGCCCCACATCAGGCTTTGCCCTCACATTCCTTAGCCTGCTTCAGATTCTCTGTCTCCCTCTCGCTCTGCCCCTCCTCCGCATGCGCATGCTGTCTCAAAAACAAACATTAAAAAAAAAAAAAGAATGTAGACTCTTGACTGAGGATTCAAATCTTGACTGTACTACTTACAAATATTAGACAACTTGCTTAACTTACATACCTTGATTTTCTCATATATAAAATGGAAATAAACATAGTAACTGTATTACAGGGTGGTTGTACCAAATTAAGAATAAAAGAAGGGTTTAGAATATAGCTTGGCCAATGGATACCATTTTAATACTCAAAAACTATCCGTAAAAAGGTATAAGCTTTCATTGTAAACTTTGGGTTACTTAATTTGGATCATATATGAGAAGGTCTAATTAAATTTACATTAATTGACCCAAACCTAAAGGGTATTGATTTGTCCAGGACATAGCTTATTCTTTTGATTTGATATTAGAAATATTTTTTAGCAAGATGTAGAGCATCTATTCAAGTTTTTTCATTTTATAATCATATAACTCTTTTCTCTACTTCTCTCAATCCCCAAACTCTTCTCACAAGTAGTCTATATCACAAGGAATTACTTTTTGGAAAAACATGGTAATAATTATATACAACTGTTATTTACATGACATGTAACAATGAACAAATTGTTTTCCCATACTCTTCTTTTGATTTGTAGAGATCCTTATTACCCTGTTAAAAGTGAAAAATGTGAGTTAATTAAAATTAAGTGAAAGTTTTATTCAAGTCTGTTTTTTCTGACTCTCCATGATCTTTGTTCTCGTCACTTTGTTCTTTTTAGGGATCAAATAGCAGTTTGACTGGCCAGGTACCTTGATGGATTTATGATTGCTCTTTTGCTTAAATCAATAAATGGGATTTCTGTTTATAGTAATGGTGAAATAAGCTAACAGACCAATTGTCCTGCTGAAACAGGAAACTAAAAAAAGTGGATAAAATCTTCAACTAAATAAACAAAATTGATTCAATGACCTCAGAGAGCCAACCTGACATCAAGGACCTAAGGGCCCAAAATCAAGAAAAGGGAAATATAGAGGTGAGTATATTATTTGAGGTATCTTTTCACCTATTTGCAGCTGGTGACTAAGAGGCTGAGAAGCCAAGTAAAAGAGCTTGAATAAGAAGGGTGTTTAAAAAGCTGAGAAGGTTAATAGACCTCTTATTATTATTAATACAGGCAAAGAAGACCAAATTTGTCATTCACAGACACTACAGAGATGGATCACTAATAAATACTGAAAGCTTGCAGTTTGAGCTTTAACAATTAAAAGTAAGGATAAATTAGAAATTAACCTGTAGATTTGTCCTTAGAAAGATTAAAACTCAGTTCAAATCAGTAGAATTGCTGATTGAATTAGGTGATCACCCTCTACCCCAACTTCATGCCAAAAGTAAAAATAATCCTCTTTGTTGGATGATAACATCTTAGGATGTAGATAATTGCATCTTTGTCATTCCACAGCTCTAGGAGTTTCTGCAAGATATAAAACTGGGATTAATTTAAAGGCTTTAAAGAGTTCATTTATACCAAGAGATATTCATGTAATATTATAAAAAATAAACAGCAAATACATTTGGTTCTTACAAAACAAAGTCAAATGTTATTTAGATAGTAGGAATTTAGTGGTTAGGCCATGAGATACATAAGGACACCACTCTTCCATTTTGAAGCATTTTTGTCCTTGTAGCTTTCATAATCAGCTGCACAGAGTCCCAAACAAAGTACAGCCGCTCCAGATAGAGAGCTTAAAAAGCTTTTTAGCAGTTGACTTTTTGATTGTCCAACCTCCTTGATATGGAAGGTTTTCCTCTTAAGTTAATACTGAGTTAACCCAGATAAAATAACATCAAGAAGCAGCCACCATCCCAAGTTCTGGGGAAACAAAAGACAAAGAGGTAAAGTTACAGGATATCAAAGGAGGATCCCACAGAGCTGATGCCACGAGTTCTAAAGAGCCAGAGCCTCTAAGCTGCTGCTGATCATTCTTAGGGACCCTGCAGGGCTGACTGAATGAAGCTAGAGAGAGGAAGACAGGGAGATTTCTAAATCAATCACCATGAAACTGTGTAGCCATTATCTTGTGATACAATGATTGGAATGACTTTTGTCTTCCTGAGAAGACAGACCCTAGGCAACAGAGATTTGGGTTTTCCAGTCCTGAACACATCAGTAAAATTCCTTTCACTATTACCTTTCCTTCCTCCACTTCATAATCCAATAATATAAATCACCTACACTGCACAAACTGTTAAATGAATGTAGATCTCCATTTTAGGTCTATGTAACATAAATACTCATTTTTGACTCATTAAACCAAAAGAAAACAAATCAAAATCTTCTGTTTGTATTGATAGAAAGTGTTTATCTAACAATTTCAACCATGACAAGTATGGGATAATCAATGAGAAGCAATTAGAAAAGCACAACCCAAGGCAGCCTAGTTTTCAGAATATCAATAGACCCCTTTCACATAGAGCTATTTAGTGTTGATTTTTTCAAACTACATAGACACAAAAATACAGTGATAGCTTGGCATTTTTGTTTAAGTGACAGAATATGTTTTTATTTCCTAGGAAGCCATTTCTAGACATTAGATATACTTTATGTATCATTAAAAACACAGTTCAGAGTTGACACAGAGACTTGAAAATAAGAATGGATCAAAATATATTCTAAATAGGCCCTTACCACACATTATTAATGGATGAGAAAAAGAAAGTGGACATATTTCCATCACTTAGAAAACCTGGCACAACAGGATATCAATAAATATTGGCAAACAGATGAATCACTGTGTTGTACACCTGAAACTAACATTACACTGTATGTGAACTAACTTGAATTTAAATAAAAACTTTAAAAATATATATATTGGCAAACAGATAAGTAAATATGACAACTGTTTTTGACCTTTTCGTGGTGTCCTAAATATTTTTCAGAAATATATGGAAAATTGCAATAGTCAGAAAGGACTGAAATTCATGACTGTCATATTTATGTTTGTTAAGAATAAGATTTTCCTCTTTGTTAAAACTAAAAATCAGCCAGGAAAGTGCTAAATAATAAATAAAAATAATTTTTTAAAATCACAAAGTTTATCAAGGTTAAGGCAGAAAAAAAGTACTCCTTTTCTAGAATTATTTTGTATTAGAGCTATCTTGTCCATTAAAAAAAAAAAAAAAACTAAAAATGTATCTTTAGCCTAGCAGAAACTTTACCTGGGCTAGCATCTCAGCCAAAGATGAAAGCAATATAAAAGTATTTTAAAAAATTAATTTGGGAGCACCTGGGTAGCTCAGTCGGTTAAGCGTCCCACTCACAATTTTGGCTCAGGTCATGATCCCAATTTTGGCTCAGTCATGAGATATCCAGCCCCACATGGAGCTCTGCACTGGCCTAGAGCCTACTTAAGATTTTCTCTCTCTCTCTCCTCTCTCCTCTCTCTCTCCTCTCTCCCCTCTCCAACTTCTCTCTCTCACCAACCCCCTCCCCCCCCCATAAAAAGAGAGAATTCAGAGAGGCGGGACCAAAAGGAAAAGCTTCCTGTTATCACACATCATTTAATATTAGGACTTCTGGTAGTTAAGCTGCCCTTCTAGAATATGCAGACTCAGGAGCTGTTCTGATTTGACACGGTAAGGAAAGTATGACAGTGGAGATGTTGAGGCAATTTAATCAAAACTTGAGAAAGAAACTCACTATAGCCAATGTTTGGATCTACAGAAAAATGAATCATAGAATATTCATTTGATCTGTGCAACTACAAACTCTCTTACTTCCTTAATAGGGTCAGTTTTAGATTCTGTAAGAATAAAAGTCACAGTCACACACACACACACACACAGAGCAATGAGGGGAGACAGAAAATACTTAGTATTCCTAAAAATCAAAATTTACTGAGAAAGATAAAATAAAACCCAGATTTTCAGAGTTGAAAAGGACACTGGGGTTCATTTTGGACAACTCCTTCATTTACAGATGAGTATATTAGGCTCAGGGTTTACATGGCTTAGCTCATATTCAGGAAGCAATTTTGTAGAAAAACAAAAATAAATAACTAAATAAGCAAATAAATAAATGTAAAAATAATAAATGAAGCTTTTAACTACGAGTCTTGTGTTAATATTTCTTCTTTTTAAAAATCAATCTTGGATTTAACATTGTTTTAGTAAGGATTCTCCAGAGAAAGAGAACCAATATTAGACATAGATATAAATACATAGTAATAGCTAACAGGAACTTTATTACAGGGATTGGTTCACAGGAGTATGGAAACTAAGCATTCTCACAATTGGCCATCTGCAAGCTGAAGAGGCAGTCATGTCTGAAACCTCAGAACCAGGGATTCCACTGCTGTCAATTCAAGCCCAAAGGCCCAAGAACTTGGGGCCAATGGTCTAAGTCCTGGTCAGAGTCAGAAGGCCCAAGAAGCAGAAGTACCCATGTTTGAGAGAAGAAAATGGGCATCTCAGCACAATGGAGTAAACCTGTACTTCCTCCACTGTTTTGTTTTATTCAAGCGCTCAGTAGACTAGGTCTACAAATTCAAACGTTAATCTCTTCCTGAGACTAGACACATCCAGGAATAATGTTTTACCAGCTATCTGGGCATTCCTTCGTTTGGTGGAGTTAACACACAGTTAAACCAACATAAACACCAGCTCCGCTTTCTCATTTATAATATGCAAATAACCAAATCATCCATCACACACGTCCTAGAATTTTCCCTCATAGCATATTCAGTAAGATAATTGAATCAGAATGTGAACTGTTCAAATATTCCAGGAAAATGCAAAAATAAATAAATAAAGTGGGCCATTCAAAGTAGCTTTGAGTATAGTTTCCTTTACTTCCCCTTACCCCCAAGGAGAAAAGATAAATTTAAGTGGTCTTCACCATAAAATATTTTTGTGAAAGGAACATTCACTCGCTTCATAGAAAAACAGCCATGGTATAAAATGACTGGACATACTCAATCCAAACAGTTATAAGAATTATGGAAACATACAAGGAAAGGGTACTTAAAAAGAGAAGTCATCAAAAGATTCAGAGTAGCTTTCTGTAGAAGAACTCATGAAGAGTGTGTGTGTGTGTGTGTGTGTGTGTTTTCCCCTAAGGTTCACCCCAAGAGAAAGCCCATCAGACTCTTCAGAGTGGTTTATAGAGCAGGGCTGGCTGGTTTGACTAGAAGAAGCTAAGTGAGTCTGATATGCCTAAATTAAATGGCAGCTGGAGTTGGGATAGAGAAGTATTTCCTTCTTTCTGACATACGTCCAGACTCCTCATTTCATCAAACTACACAAAAGCCTGTAGAGAAGCAATCTGAAGTGTCAGATACCACATTATACCCTTTACATCATTAACTCATTTAACTTCCATTCACCCACTTCTCAGGAAAATACTCAGAAGCAATAAGTAAATTTTATTTAGAGAAGTCATTCACTTGCTCTACCTTGAGTTCCTTCCACAGTAGTTTAATATTTATTCTTATTGAAGAGAACATTATCTTCCTTAAAATATATTTTCGAAGGTTGCTCACTGTCCTTAAACCAATAATTAGTGAATTATAAATGTATATTTCTCCATGTCACATTAGAGACATACAAGCCATATAGAATTCCTTAACTGTGACAGCCTAGCCCTCAAAATGTCCTGATACCTGTAATTCAAGAAACACCAATGACACCAAATTGTATATAAAGCAAGTTAGAATAGCAGTATAAGAGTCTTTGGTGGTAAACTAGCAGAGCTTTCACACAGAGAAACCCTGTTTGTGGTTTCAAATTTCTAGTTACATGCATTATTAGTTACAAAAAGGAAAAAAAGAAAAACAGAACACAAACAGTTCTGCACTGCTGCAACGAACCCAGGGTTAATTAGAATGCTCTCTCTGGTCCTCTGAGTCTTCAGGTTGTGACAAACAGAATGCATTCCAAGCAAAGACACCAAACATTAATATGCCCTCTGCAAGGCCTCGCTTTAAATGAAGTGAACCATAATCAGATGTTTGCCGCACATCACACACTTACAAATGTTATTAACGTTGCAACCTGCTTGACACATCTAGTCATTGTGTTACAACTTAAAGAAAAAAAATGAAAATATTTTCTTGTCAGGGTCAGGTGATAGTCATTAATTTTCTTATCCACTGTGTTTTATGTTTTGTTGTAGACTTTTTCCCACAGGGAGGTGTCAGTAGCTAACTCTCTACTTACTTTCCTGTTACGTAAAGAAGAAAATTTTAAATTAAAAAGTTATTTCAGTAATGACAATTAAAAAGACACTATAAGAAATTGTGGTTTATATACACAATGGAGTACTATGTGGCAATGAGAAAGAATGAAATATGGCCCTTTGTAGGAACGTGGATGGACCTGGAGAGTGTTATGCTAAGTGAAATAAGCCATACAGAGAAAGACATATACCATACGGCTTCATTCTTACGTGGAACCTGAGAAACTTAACAGAAACCCATGGAGGAGGGAAGGAAAAAAAAAAAGAGGTTAGAGTGGGGAGAGAGCCCAAAGCATAAGAGACTGTTAAAAACTGAGAACAAACTGAGGGTTGATGGGGGGTGGGAGGGAGGGGAGGGTGGGTGATGGGTATTGAGGAGGGCACCTTTTGGGATGAGCACTGGGTGTTTTATGGAACTAATTTGACAATAAGTTTCATATATTGAAAAAAATAAACATAAATAATAAACATAAAAAATAAAAAGTAAAAAAAAATAAAAAAAATAAAAAAGACACTATAAGATGTGTTGGTATTGTGTACCTGAATCAAAATTCTCAAAAGAACACACAGAAGGAAATAGAATCCCTAGTGACTTAAAGTCCCTGAAGAGAACACCAATTCTTTTGGAAATGTATCTAAACAGTGTTCTGAAGATAAAGAAATAGTCTTGTAACAAGTGTGTAAGAGACTGCTATGCCAAAAACAGATTAAGTCCTCCTTTTTAAATATAGAAAGATGCCATTTAAATTCTGGATCAAGAACAACTTTAAACATTTATAAGAACATTTCTATCATAATATTTAATGCATAAATGTGTGTCAAATATCTTCTTGAACTTCCTTTATGTTTTAAAAATAAAACTGCTTTATCAAGAAATGTCACCTTAATAATACACGTTCAACTGTACAAGCAACACTTCACCACTGCCTTAGAAATCATTCTGTAGATAGTGGTCAAATACAGAATAATGGAAGGAAACCTCTGTAGGTGGAGTAGAGACTTGGAGGGGACACAGAGCAAGCGGTCTGAGAAGCAAACCCCAGTGGAAAGGACTGAGGAAACAAAACCTCAGCAGAGATAAGGGTCTGAGTGGGGAACACTAAGGTGAGCAGACACAGAGGCAGGTAAGGATTTCTGTCCATCTGTTTATACACACACACACCACACACACACACACACACACACGTAATATATATAGGTATATTTACATGTGTAGGTTATACAATTTTTTTTTCCTTTTGTACTGTTAAAAAGAAAACCATAGGCCTCAAATGGTGAATCTGGGCCAGGCCAAGCCACCAAATTAAGGCTTAATATGCAACCTAACTGTAGTTTCAACCTCCCCCAGAAACATAAGTCTTAACCTGTCAATCAGGAATTTTCTGATCAACACCCACTAGGTAATCTGTCACATGGGCCATCTCTATTCCCCTCAAAGACAGATGAGGTAAGCCACCTAATAAGATCCCCTGCCCTTCCTCCTAAGGAAGGTGGCCTTGCCTGGAAACAATCCCCTTTCTCTCTTTGCTAATAACGTTCTTGCCCTCCTTCCTCAATTCCTCAGAGCTTTTCTCTACTCGCTACAAGGGATACTGCCTGATTTATGAATCACTTAATAAAGTCAGTTAAATCCTTCAAATTTACTCGGCTGAATTTTGTTCTTTAAAAGTAGTCAGAAAGGAGTCATCAAATCACCTTGGAATCACTAAAAACAGCCCTCTGAAAGAGATCATATGGGCCTGAAGTGTCTCAGGAAGAACAAATCATGTGCTGACACACCAGCTTCCCAAAAGGATGTGTGTAGGGTAAAATATAATCATCTCCTCATAAGAGATCCTTGAAGGAGTAAGGGGACAGTGATTCTAAGTGTGTGCTATAGCTATTCTTGAACCAGTCCTTATTTCTGGTTAGACTTGATCCTTAGGAGGCTTTACATGGGAACTGATGCAGAGCTCTGTCATTTGGGGAGTGCAGGCTTAGTACAGGCCTAACCATCTTGAACATGGAGGAGTCAGATCATTCTGGCCCATGGGACAATGGGGTGTGTGCAGTTCTGGATAGGATATGAAAATGATATGATGTGATTTAAAAAAGAATAAAAAAGAAATAACAGTGCATTGCAAATTAAAGTGTAACAATTGTTTTCTTGAAACTGAAGGGGAAGAGAATTTGCCCACCCCAAAATGTGTCTCTTTGGGATAAGGATTATTTTAGGGCTGATTATTTTTATGGCACAGCAGACCCAGGAAAAGCTTTTAAAGTGAGTAGAAGTCATACTTTTGTAAGAAACATTTACAAGGGAAACCTCCACTTGTTAGGATGTCCCCTTCTCTGTACTGGAACAAGCAGGGTAACTCCAAATCTCTAGAAACTCTTCTCAAGGGAGAAGTCAACTACTAAAACCTGTGCAACCACATTGCCTTTGTTTATTGTCCTTTCCTAGTAACCCTCCCCAAACTAGTCTCCCCTACTTCCAACATCTTTTGTCTTTAGCTGGAGATGTTTTTTTTAAACTGTTACTTGGACCATTTCAAAGAGTACTCAGTTTTCCTGGGTATTTACCATGTATATAGAAGGTAATACGTATTAAACTTCCATGTGTTTTTCTTCTGTTAATCTTTTACTATATGGATGTCTCAGCCAAGAACCTAGAAAGGAAGAGGGGAAAATTGTATCTTCTCCCTGAAAAAACTTCTGTATTAGCTGTATATGTCTATGCAGAGATGATGAAAAAATTTTTTAAAAATGCTGCTCTGCTTGATATATGAGAAGCAGAATTTCTGAGTTTTTTATATATTCAGTTCTACTGCAGAACACCAAATTGTTCTTCAAAGCTATATGCTTATATCTTCCTCCTCCATCAGTGCTGCACAAGAGATTTGATTTCCCCGTTTTCCTGCTTACATTTGGAATTATCGGAATTCTTTAGATTTACCCAAACAGAATGGTGTTAGTTTTTAGTTGTTTTGTGTTTGTGATTTCTGAAAAGGTTGAGTCATTTTCCATGTCAATATTGACAACATGTGATTTTCTTTTGAAGTGCTTGTTTACATTTTTCACCATTTTTATATCAATGTTTTTTTTCCCCCTTAATGGTATATAGTTGTTTTAAAAGTATGTATTCTTGACAATAATCCTCCCAGATATATGCACTGAAATACTCTCAATCTGGTCTCTCCAAATTCTTTTCACTTGTTTATAGTGTTTCTTGTCACACAGATCTATTTAATGTACTAATCCATCTTTTAGAATTTGCTCATATTGTATCACTCTTTAGCTGGGTATTAAATAGAAAGAAAAAAACAATGCCTATATTCTTCTAAGCATCTGAATTGCTACTTTTCATATTTTGGTCTTTAACTAGTATGTACTTTATGCATGACTTAAGATTGAGGTTTGATTTTAGTTATTTTGTGGATAGCCAATTGTCACAGCCACATATATTGAACAACCATCCTTTCTCCAATATATGTTGCCCTTCTACCATTGACTACATTATCATATGTGTGGGCCTTTTACTGGATTCGTTGTGGAAAACATGGCATTAAAAAGGAGTATCTTTATCTTTCAAACTGACTAACACAAGCAGCAGAATTAGACCATCACCAACAATCTGATGAAGTCCAAGTTTCCAAATTCTTGCCTCTTCCTACTGAAAAGTGTGGGAGATCCTGAGAGTCTAGATGCTGCTGTGCCTTGGAGTTGAAGAATTCTAAATGGTCCTAGAATATTAAAAATTTTTTTGACATTTATTCATTTTTTCAGAGACAGAGGCAGAGCATGAATGGGGGAGAGGCAGAGAAAAGGGAGACACAGAATCTGAAGCAGGGTCTAGGCTCTGAGCTGTCACCACAGAGCCTGATGTGGGGCTTGAACTCAAGAACCACGAGTTCATGACTGAGATGAAGGAGAGCTGCTCAAATAACTGAGCCACCCAGGCACCATTCTAGAATATTTTATTATTGTCAGAAAGCAAGGATGCTTTTATAAATGATGGGGTGGGAGGTAAATAAAACAAACAAAACACAAAACTTGATGGGGCTAACAATGCTCCAGTGTGACAATTTGAGCCACTAAACCACAATGTCCATTAATTATTATAAGTGATGAAAATACTTTGAGCTTGTGCAATGTATTCATTTACTATTACACTGAAATGACACGATTACAAAGGGTTTTAGCTATGCAAAACACTGATATATATTAAAGGATATGTTTTAGATTTTAGCATTTAATAAACATATTTAATGCTAACACACATCAGTAGTAGCATTTAGTTAATAATGTAGATTAATAACATCAATGTTAATACACCATAGGCATTTTGCTTTTAATAAGCGTAGGTCTTTATTTTTTATTTTTAAAGAGAGAGTGTGTGAGCAGGGGAGAGGGCTCAGAGGGAGAGAAAGAGAGGGGGGGGGGGGGAGGAGGAGAGAGAGAGGGAGGGAGGGAGGGAGGGAGAGAGAGAAGAGAGAGAGAGAGCGAGCGAGCATGAATATCCCATGTAGGCTCCATGCTAAGTACAGAGTTCAAAACAGGGCTAGATCCCATGACCCTGAGATCATGACCTGAGCCTAAATCAAGAATCAATCATTCAATTGACTGAGCCACCCAGGCATGCCAAGTTTTATGTCTTTCTATAAGGCACAGATTGTATACCATTTTCTGTGTATAAGTAGGTAAGAGTAACACAAACTCTGAGTAAGGCAAAATATCCTGCAAAACTAGCAATAGGCCATCATCAATGGTCTCTCATTATAGCTAGGTGGAAAGAGCTCAATATTATATTCTAAAATGATTAGACTAATGTTTTAAATGGGAATAAGAAAATGATTCTGAGAAGTTAACCTAAGACATTAATTCTGTGGATGACCGCCTACTTGTAATGACAATTAATTTGCATTCCTAACCTTCTAATGATAAGAAAGTAGACTAATATTTACAATAGTAATTCCATAGGATATATAATGCTGGAAAATCAAATAATACATATACAATGCATACTTTAGAAGAAAGACACTAAGTTAAAATATTAATAATTCAACTAAAAATAAAGAATTCTTATAAATATACACAAGAAGTCTGATCTGAAGAGAGGTGAAGATTTGACTCACTGTCAAGGAAGCAACCAGGTCCCAGGATTCAAAAATCTATCAGTTGATAATTCACATATTGTAACTTAGGTGGGCCTGAAGCAGTTTTTTTTTCTTTTTGATATCAAATTATTTGAATACATTAACTATATTAAAATATTTCTACTCTGAAACCATAAAGCAGTTACAAGAAAAGTATTGCCATAACCCTAAGAAAGTATAAAACTAAGTATAGAAAATAAGTAAAAGGCACCCAAACTGTAAAGGAAGAAGTAAAATTGTCACTATTTACAGATTACATAATATTATACACACAAAATTTTAAAGGTACTATCAATAAACTTAAAACTAATAAGTGAATTCAGTAAAGTGTAAGAGACAAAATCAATATGCAGAACTCTGTTATGTTTCTATACCTATAATTATCAGAAAGAAATTTTTAAAATCCCATTTACAATTACATCAAAAAGAATAAAATACCTAGTAATAAATTTAACCAAGGAGATGAAAGACCTATATATTGAGAACTACAAGATATTAATGAATGAATTGAAGAAGACACAAGTAAATGTAAAGATATCCCATGCTCATGGATTGGATGAATCAATATTATTACAATGTTAATACTATCCAAAGCAATTTATAAATTCAATGCAAGCCATCTCAAAATTCCAATGTCAATTTTTCAAAGAAATTGAACAAATACTTCTAAAATTTGTATGCAACCACAAAAGACCCCAAATAACAAAGGCAATCCTGAGAGAAAGAAGAGCAAAGCTAGAGACATCAGCCTCCCTTATTTCAAACTATAATACAAAGTTATAGTAATTAAAATGGCATGGTTTTGACATAAAAACATACAGATCAATGGAGAACAGAGCCCAGAAATAAACCTACATATATAGTCAATTAATTTATGACAAAGGAACTAAGAATATAAAATGGAGGAAATGGCAGTCTCTTCAATAAATGATTCAGGGGAAACTGGAAAGCCCCTTGCAAAAGAATGAAACCTGGAGCACCTGGGTGGCTCAGTTCATTAAATGCTCAACTTTGGCTCAGGTCATGATCTCATGGTTCCTGAGCTTGAGCCCCACATTGGTCTCTGTGCTGACAGCTCAGAATCTGGAGCATGCTTCAGATTCTGTGTCTCCCTCTCTCTCTCTCTCCCTCCCTCCTAATGTTCTGTCTCTGTCTCTCTCTCAAAAATAAACATTAAAAAAAAAAAAAGAATGAAACCTGACCACTAACTTATACCACACATAAAGATTAACTCAGGATTAAAGACTTGAATGTAAAACTTGGAAACAAAACTCTTAGAAAACAGGCAGTAATCTCCTTGACATAGGTGTTGATGATATATATTTTTAATATGATACCAAAAGCAAAAGCCACAAAACCAGAAATAAATAAGTGGGATTATATCAAACTAAAAAGCTTCTGCTCAGAAAAAAACATCAACAAAAGGAAACGACAATCTACTGAATGGAAGAAAATATTTGCAAATTATGTATATCTGATAAACTAATATCCAAAATATATAAAGAACTCCTACAACTCTACAGCAAACAAACAAAAAACCCCAAAACCATTCTGATTAAAAACTGGGCCAAAATCTGAAAGATATCTTTCCAAAGAAGACATACAGATAACTACCAAATACATGAAAAGATGTTCAACATCACTCACCATCAGGGAAATGTAAATCAAAACCATCATAAGGTTATCACCTCCCACCTGTCTGATTGGCTATTTTCAAAAGACAAGAAATGACAAATATTGGTGAGAATGTGGAAAAAAGGAAACCATTACGTACTGTAGATGGGAATGTAAATTGGTGCAGCCACTATGGAAAGTAGTTTGGAGGTTCTTCAAAAAATTAAAAACAGGGGCGCCTGGGTGGCGCAGTCAGTTAAGCGTCCGACTTCAGCCAGGTCACGATCTCGCGGTCCGTGAGTTCGAGCCCGCGTCAGGCTCTGGGCTGATGGCTCAGAGCCTGGAGCCTGTTTCCGATTCTGTGTCTCCCTCTCTCTCTGACCCTCCCCCGTTCATGCTCTGTCTCCCTCTGTCCCAAAATAAATAAACGTTGAAAAAAAATTAAAAAAAAAATTAAAAACAGAATTCCAATATGATGCAGCAATTCTACTTCTGAATATTTATCCCAAGAAAATGAAAACACTAACTCAAAAATATATACGCACCCCTATGTTCATTGCAGTATTATTTACAATGGTCAAGATAGGGAGACAATATATGAATAGGTGAATCGATAAAAAAAAATCTGATGTATATGCACATATCTAAATATAAAAAAGAATGAAGTCTTGCCAATTGTCACAACATGACAGACCTCAAGGGCATTATGCTAAGTAAAAGATGTCAGAGAGAGAAAGACAAGTACCACATGCTCTTATACGTGAAATCAGGAACGAGAAGCTAATTGAACAAATTGTCAGAGGTGCGGCTGGGAGAAATGGATGGAGGAGGCCAAAAGTTAAAAAAAAAAAAAATCCCTACCAATTCACAAATTTTGTATTTGGCAGATCTTGTTCAAATTTTATAATCTATTCATTGTAAATAAAACTCAGAAGATTTACTCATTTAAATGTACAAAGTGAAGAGTAGTAGCTCTGCTGTGGGGACATTCAGAATTCAAAAAAATTTCAATAGGGCAGGAGAACTAAATTTTAAAAATGTATTTGATTTTCCTTTAGGCCAACAGAAAAGGGCTATAATTGACAGTAATGAATTATAATGTACTGTTCTTTGCCTGCTTGATAGGATTAATTAAATTTCATCCCAAAATACTAGGTCTGTTTACCCTTGTACAGTGGTATATGAAATTCCAACATCTGAAAATCAAAAATGCTTGAATACTTACATTTAAAGGTACTATTATAGACTACTAGCGTATCCGATATTTTAGGCTCCTGATGCATAAGTCCTATACAAAGGAAAAAACTATGGAATCTCACTAAATTTAGGTTCAAATTATTGATAAGACTTTAAGTTCAATAATTGGAAATAACATAATTCCAATAGTTGAGATTGGTAAGTAAATGTGTTGTTAAATTCTATATTACATAGTAACAGACATTAGACTGTAGTAGACAAATAATATACAGCGTAGATATAACTAGGGACTATATATACTTTAGTAAAAAGTTATATACAAATGAAAAGTCCAGAAATTAGGTATTAAGGTACCATGTGGATGCAAGGGTAATTAAGGATTTATTTTTTGCTTATCTATATTATCTAAATATTTACAACAAATATGAGCTATATTTTAATTAGACGAACAAGTTAGCCTTCAGGGGGAGAATGGTCAAAGACTTAATCTAACGCATTTCATAAGAAAAGTTCTAGAAATTGTAGTTGATCACATACCCAATTTTCATGTAGTCAATAAGGTTAACTATATAGAAATAAGCATTAAATATATCAGTTAACAAAGATTTTTAAAATATTTTTTAGAGAGAGAGAGCACGAGTGAGCGAGCATGTGCACAAGTTGGGGAGGGGGCACAGAATCTGAAGCAGGCTCCAGGCTCCAAGCTGTCAGCACAGAGCCTGATGCAGGGCTTGAACCCACAGACTGTAAGATCATGACCTGAGCCGAAGTCAGACACTTAACCAACTGAGTCACCCAGGCACCTTGCCAAAGATTTTTAAATACATTGAGTAGGAGTACATTAATGTTTGCCTGTATTTTGCCTCCTGTTTATAATGTTTGAAATACTCCACGGAATTATAGTTTTAATAGTTCAATAAACTTAATTAAGAATTTGAACATGAATAAAAAGGCAAGAAAAATATTTTCAGAATTTTATGAAAAATGTTTTATAAAGTGAGTATTAAGCTAAATACACACAGGAGTGCAGATTCATCAATTTACAGTCCAGTGTATATTAAATAGAAAATTAAATACTACCAGTTTAGATTTCTACATCTAATTTGATGTTTTTTTCAAATTACAAAAGGAATGTGTACATTAAGTCAAATGAAAAAATTTAGAGTTGGACAGAGCAAGAAAGATTATCATCTCAACCCACCCCCAAAGCCTACTTGCCTTGCACAATCCATATTAGAAGCCTCACACATGCACTTTCCCTTTCCCTTGCTCATCAAAATACACACCTAAATATAAACACCCACACAGGTGTTTGTTTTCAGAATTGACTCACACAGTACACCTTGATTGGTAATTCCTCTTTTAATGTTTCATTTTAGGTAGCTAGTTCCATGTCAGTAGATATACATTCATTTAAAACATGTTTTTTCTAGTTATGTGCATACACACACACACACACACACACACACACACACACACACACACGTTTTATATACATGGAATGATACCATCGTGGTACTTCTTACTTAGTTCAGTTACTCGCTTCTGTATTTTTTTGTTTCTTCCACTCCTCTCTTTCCTTGACCCCAATTACTTTCTTCCACCTTCTACCCACCCGTGATGGCATATATTAACAGCCTGATACAGATCACCAAAATGACTTGATGCTTTGGAAATGCAAGGGAGAGAAAGAATTGTAATGAAATATTACAAAACAATGCAATTAGAGCAGAGATTTTAATCAATAATTAAAATTTTAGCTCTTAAAAATTAAGGCTATGGAATTTGCTAAAATAATCTGTTATGTAAAGTAAAATATTTTGTTAATTAAAATATACTCTCTAAATGATAGAAAATTAGGCATGCAAAAACATTTGGGTAAAAGTGTTTTCTAAACTTATTCAAGATGCAAAACTTAAACTTGCATGAGAGAGGCCAGACTGTTATCTGTTTTCTATAGGGAGAAAAGTAGTTTACTTTCAATTCTTAGCTTAGCAGGCACCAGACAGAACATGAGGATTTGTACCTCTGGCTATTCAAAATCAGAATCTGATCTAGATTTGGAAGTTAAGCTTTTAAAACTACTTAAATATCATCCCATTGTAAAGCCATGTGGGGTCCAGAGACAACCTAGTTCAACTTTTTTTTTTTTTTAAACAGCAATTAAGACCCAGAGAGGTTCAAAACAGCTTGCCTAAGTTTTCACAGCTAATTAAAGACAAAGCTGGAAACCGAGCTGAGGTCTCTTACAGTCCAAAAATTTTCATTTTCTCTGTAGTTTCTTTGTAATGTTGAATCAAAACTTCAGTGACAATAAAAACATCTAAGAATCTGTATGCAATTCTGCAGTTCCTTAGAAATGAAGGGTTCCTTAAGAATTGTGATTAATGACAGAATCTTTTGCAGATGGTATGAATATGGGCTAGCTCTAAAATCATGAGAGCAGGTGATGGCTGCCCTGTCAGCTCTTGACAATCTAGATTCTAGAATGGCTACTTCCAGGGATGAGGGCATCAATTACAGCCCACAATTCTGCACCCTACTATTCCTGAAAGTCTGTAAAAGTCACCATATTGTTGTTTTAGCTTCTTCAGTTTTAAGTTTCATTACACTACTTTGTGTTTCTGAAGCCAACATATGGAGAATAAGTGTATAGTCAGCATTTGGAGAGTAAGTGTATAGTCAACATATAGAAAACCACATACATATAACATATACAGAAAGACGCCTGAGTTTTTTATTCATTAATTATACTTTTTATGCTTTAATCCACTGCCAAAATCTATTTTTTTTCCATTTAGGGAAAACAACATCCTAAAGTTCTAGCCAACTGTATGGTTAGAGGTAGCAATTCCCACTCAAGACTATCCTCACTTCTGATACCAACTGCAAGTTTCAGGGTCCTTAAGACCACCTTTAGGTTCTAAAATTGACCAGAAAACTCTAACTATGCTAAAATTTTTTCATTCTCATATTTCATGGTATATTACAGGGAAAGGATACAGATTAAAATCAATAGTGGGAAGAAGAATACAGGGCAGAGTTCAGGAAAAGTACAAATGCAAGGCTTCAATTGTTCTTTCTTCATGGAAGTCACAGACATGTTACTTTCCCAGAATCAGTATGTGACAATAAACACAGCATACTGCCAACCAGGGAAGCTTAACCAAGCCTCAGTGTTCAGAGCTGTTCTCAGGGCTCCATTATGTAGACATGACTGACTGACCTGCCCATGTCACTAATCTCAGAATACTCTCCTTCTGGAGGTCCAATGATACCTATGATCCAAAGTCTCCACTTTAAAGTCACATTTGTTGGTCTTTCCGATGCAGGCAGCCTCTACCCTAAGACTATCCAGTGACCCAAGACCCCAAGAGAAACCAAAGACACTCCCCTCAGGCATGGCATCCCAAGGGCTCTTAGAGATTATCTCCCAGAAGCTGAGGGCAAAGGCCAGACTTCTTTTTTTTGGACATAAAGGGTAAATTCTTTATTACACAGAACTCCTTTTGTTGACAATCCCCTAAGAAAAAGCTAATTTCATTAATTTTCAAGGCCCTGTCCCAGCAAGTTTGTTTACTTAAATGATTACAGACTAAAGCATGCACTGTAAAAAATAAGGTAGAAAACACTTTTCATGGTTCTTCAAGAACGATTTTCATGTTGGTGTGATATGGCACAGTTCATCTCAGAGACATCAAAGAAGGAAGACATTCTGATAAAGCAGCTGGAGGAATTACTATGTAAAGGACTAAAACAAAAAGTTCACATCTAGAAATGACAGTAAGTTTCCCAAATAATGTTATTTATAAAAGTAATTTTGATCTTAAAAATAGACTTTAAAAAAACCTCTGTTTTCTATGGAGTAGTAAGGAGGAGAAAGGAATAAGCAATAACTGAAAGGATTCTTGTTTTTCTCTCTTAGCAGTCAAAATGCTAATTCTGACCTGCAGACAAAGGAGGTAAAATAGCATTCTAAGATCATAACCATACTCTTTCATATTCTCTTTTGAATAGTAGTGTATATTAGAACCAGAATTACATTAAAAAATATACCAATCCTGTTGTCTTTTGTCAACATAAAATATATATAAAGGAAAAAAAATAACTAGAAAATTTTCTTTTGTGAATTTAAATTTTCATTGAGGACATTACAGTAACTTGTCTATTGAACTGGATACCCAATTGTATGCAAGAAAGCACAAAAAGAATGGGAAATGTAACCCTATAAAACAATTATACAAAACATTTGAATATAACAATTTCTCTAATACATTTTTCAAATGATTACTATAGTGTTCTCCAAAGAGATTTAGAGAAGTTGTTTGGAAATGTCCTCCAAATGCAGTCCTAAAGTGTAAGAAAGTTGCCAATTACATGCAGCTCACCCTAACAATATGACATTTTAATTAAGAATATATTTCCAGACCTTGGAAGAAAATTATGTACTATCATGGCCCACTTGAAAGAGACTAGCTATCCATACAATACCATAGATCCAGCACATAGCAATAAAAACTTATTTTGATGACCATGTATTAGATTAGATCTGATTCAGAAAAATAAAAAAATTCTCAGATTCTCAAACCAGAAGCATAGATGATTTTTAAATTTAATTTGGAATTCTAATATTATCTTAGCTATATTAAAGAATTAAAATGTCAGAGAATGAATGTCTTGCTTTCAACTAAATCCTCTGCATCTGTCTTTTGGTTGGGATTGACAGGCAAAAAGCATACGCATAGGTTTTGTTGTTGTTTCACACCAGAATGTTAACTTACTAAAGGGAGTAGGAAAAAAAAAAGTAAGAGTGAAGAATGGTTTCATCCACTGAGAGTGGGACAGGTCTCTTTCCCAGTTAGACCCCAAACCACTCAATACAGGCCCAAACCTGAATTTTTCATTTGAGTAGACTACTCTCTTTGCCCTGAGACCTGCCAATGTCTTATTTCCCAGGTTTACCACAGCTTTTTCCTGAACTATTGGACTGTCTTATACCACACACACACACACACACACACACACACGAGCGCGCACGCACGCACGCACACACACACAGTAGGCAGCAAAAAAGTGTTGTTTTGAGACTTAAAGTATCCATAATAAAAATCTTTTCCTGTTTGCATATTTACTCCATTTCTTGAGGGCAGGCCAGAATCACTTAACATGAGAGCATGGGATTCAGATTCAAGTCCGAGTCCTGTACTTACTATTTTAATCTTAAAAATTAATATAAATTCTCAAATCCTTATTTTCTCCTCTCTAAAATAAGGGATACTAATAACTTCATTTCCAAGTTCACAGTAAGGATTAAACGAAACGACTTATGCTTCATATCTGTTATAATGCTCTTGTACCAGAATGAAAGCCACAACCTAAAGAAAAGCAACTTGGAAAAGAATCTGCTTTATTTCTGGACTACGATGCTTCCTAGATGCATATATAATTCCAGTTGATACTTGTCTATACTCAGAATTACTCCTTCCCCTTGTCCACTAAGCCTTTAATACAAACCACTACCCATTAATTTCTACTTTCCATAGGCTGAGTTCTTTCAGAATTTATTCTGCAGAGCTCTAAAAACAGCCCATTCAAGCTCTATCACCTCAGCCCTGCTCTGGTGTATCTGAACTCTAATAATGGAAACAGCTCTTTCCCTCTGAAGGTCAATGGCCCCAAGTAAACAGGCCTTTAGCTTTCCTGCCTTACCAGTTTGCCAGGCATATTTTGACATGTCAAAAATCTCTAAAACTCAGCCTCTCAACTGAAGTTTTACATTATTGTCATTTGTCTCTCATTAAAGTTGTCATCAGAGTCAAAAGTGTTTCTTACTTTATATTTATCTTCAGCTTCTAGTAAACTGCTTTGCTCAATGCAGGTTCTTAACAGACTTTCCTAGAAAGACAAGTAGTGATTCTAGCTCCACCACCTGATGAATCCTTTAATTTACCCTAACTTAGCACATCCCAGACTCTTGCTATCTTATTTTTTAGGTTCATGGTTCCCATTTGTATTTTGTCTCTCACTTGGGTCCCAATAGTGCCTATTACTCATCCACAAAGTGGTAGAGGCCACCAAGTAGGAATACTTGAGACCTGAAGCTAGAAGCTCCTTTGAGGGAGAGGTCAGGAAGCTCACCACTTTGGGCTAGTGGTACCACATGCCAGGTAAGTTCCAAAGTCAGTGACTCCTTCATTGGGATGAGCAAACATCCCCTAGAGAAGAAGATTTCTACAGAACCTCACCTATTCACAGGCTCCAGGAGTCCTGCTCTACCTGTAATCATCAAGTCGAGCTCTTGCTCTTGATTCCTCACCAATGTCATCACCAGTGTTATGATGTAGATATAATTCCTACAGGTAATGAATAGACTTTTAAAAAAGAATACTCCGAAGTTAAGCATATTTCGTAAAGATTTTTTTAATGTTTATTTTTGAGAGAGACAGAGTGTGAGCACGTGAGGTACAGAAAGAAGAGAGACTCCCCGGAGGAGAGAGAGAGAGAGAGAGAGAGAGAGAGAGACACGGACGGACACACACACACACACACACACACACACACAAAATGAGAAGCAGGTTCCAGCTCCGAGCTGTCAGCACAGAGCCTGATGCAGGGCTAGAACCCACAAGCCATGAAATCATGACCTGAGCTGAATTCAGACACTTAACTGAGCCACCCAGACGCCCCAAGCATATTTCTAACACAAAAGTCAAGCTGTATTAAAAGTGGTCTTTGAACAACTGTTCCTCCCTGCCTCTCATCTCTCTCTGCAAGGATATACTCTTACCTTTAATCACAGCTTCTTCACTTGATCAAAACCCAGTTTGACTCTATCTCCTACAAGTCAATAACTATAGGCATTTTCTTCTGATAATACTCAGATTTGCTTTTGATTTCCAAATAATTATACCCATGAGGCAAATAGTATAAAGAACTTAAAATCCAATTTGATTCTTTTCCCTTTTTTCTATTCTACTTAGGGTGAGAATAAAATAATACACAAAAGGTATTAAATACAAATGTGTCAATCAATATTATGTCCATTAAAAGCACATTTATGGTCCAATCAAATTATAATTAAAAATAACAGAGAAAATTCTACTTTCTCACTTTTACTTTAAAAAACAAAAACAGGGGCGCCTGGGGTGGCGCAGGTCGATAAGCGTTCGACTTCAGCCAGGTCACGATCTCGCGGTCCTTGAGTTTCGAGCCCGCTTAGGCTCTGGCTGATGGCTCAGAGCCTGGAGCCTGTTTCCGATTCTGTGTCTCCCTCTCTCTCTGCCCCTTCCCCCGGTTCATGCCTGTCTCTCTCTGTCAAAAATAAATAAACATGAAAAAAAATTAAAAAAAAATCTATAAAAATAAAAAACACAAAACAATTTTTCCCTGTTATGAAATATTATATTGATGATCATTAAGATGAAATCAGCTGACTGTGAATTGTATGAATCATTTAATATCTCTAATCAAAATACACAGTAAATGGGTTTAAGAGTCCCCACAAAATGATGTTAATAATAAGTGAATTCAAATAAGAAGTATAAAGGAAAATTAAGAGATTAAACTTGGATTTGAAAATATAAAGATGTTCCATGTTAAGAAACCAAATTACTGAATACTAGGATTTTAAGTTTCCAAATTACTACTTAGATCTCAACAGAACATTTACATTTTACATGTTAAAAACCATTAGGCCAAAATACAACATCTTTCAATGATAAAAAAAACTCTCAACAAAGGAGATGTAGAAAGAACATCATACTTAAAGGTGCAAGGGTGAAAGCTTTTCCTCTAAGAGCAGGAACAAAACAAGGGTTCTCACTCTCACCACTTCTATTCAACTTACTACTAAAGTTCTAGCCAGAGCAATTAGGTAAGAAAAATAAAAGGCATCTTCTAAATTGAAAGAAAGGAAGGGTATCTGGGTGGCTCAGTTGGTTGACCATCCAACTCTTGATTTTGATTCAGGTCATGATGCTCAAGCCCCACGTGGGGCCCTGTGCTGAGCATGGAGTCTGTTTAATATTCTCTCTCTCTCCCTTTGCCCCTCTCCCCCCTCCCCGAAATAAAAATAAAAATAAGTTGCAAAGCAAGTAAAATCATCTGTAGAGATGACATAATTTTATATAGAAAATCTTAAAGACACCAAAACATTTTAGAGCTAATCAATGAATTCAGTCAGGTTACAGCGCGCGTGCGCACACACACACACACACACACAAAAACAGAAATAATTTGTGATTTTATATGCCAACAATGATTTTTAAAAACCAATTTTATTTTCAATAGCATCAAAACCCATAAAATACTTGGTAAAAAATTTCATCAAGGAAATTAAAGATCTCCAGACTGAAAACCACAAGATACAGATGAAAGAAACTGAAGATGACACAAGTAAATGGGAAGATAGCTCATGTTGAAAGAGCTAGTAGGGGGACAGTTGAAGGGGGGACTCTAAGCTTGCTTCATCTCTCTCCACAAACAACAGCTACATAAATATCAAATCATTTTGAATACCCAAGCAATCGATCTGAGAACTAAAAGCAAAACTGCACAACTTGAGGTAGAATAAAATGGCCAACTTTGGGAAGTAGGAGCAAAGAGAGTTGATTTGGGGGGAGGAAAAGAAATACGGGTGCTGCGAGGGAGGGGGCCCTGATCACTGGACAGAGGGAAGGGAGAGAGGGAATGGGGGGAGGGAGGGAGGGAGGGAGGGGAGAGATGAGCGAGAGAGAAGGATGAGAGAGAGAGAGGAGAAAGTTAAAGTGCAGTGAGGCATTGCATGATGAAAAACTTCCACCCAACCAGGTGACTGGGGAAAAGGATGACGGAGAGCAGACTACCACCAAAGTTTTTATTAGCAACAGAGCACAAAGTCTAAAGCTTTCGGAAGCTCTGCATCTTGCCAGGGCGGTGCCTGGCACCCGGCTTGGTGGTGCTCACTGCTGGGGACGGACTGAAAGAGAGCCAAAAGTGGTGACTGTTGAGTTGGTCTAAGGATCTCCTGGGGTCACAATGAGAGACAAAGTTCCCCTGCTTGAAGTGCATTCAGGAGTGGGGGGCACAACTTCTCTGGTGACAAGGAACCAGTGGTGCCAACATGCTGCCCTATTCCCTAGCATAGGAACATAAGACACCAGCTGAGGGCAGCAAACCTTGGTGCCAGCTTTGTGTTTCTGCTTTACCATAAACTGAACCACTTCATGGTTGTGTAACCACCTTTCTGGGACGAACAGGCAAATGGCAAATGTGCAGCAAGACCCTCCCCCAGAGGATCAGCTTGGGTCAGCGTCATGCACAACTCTCTAAAATTTGGAGTTTTAAAACTCAGTGGTGTTCCTGAGATAAAACATAGAAGTACAGTGCTGTCTGGCAGGCAGACAGTTTAGATGCAGACAGGGTGAAGGCAGGGATCTAGTGGAAGTCAGGGACACACAGGTGATTGTTCTTCTGTGAGGGTTTCCTGAAGAGTGGCAGGTGGGGAACATCCCCCTCCTGGATGAGAAAGCTAGGAGATGCCATTTTCTCCCTGCCCATCAGCACCAACTGACTTCAGTGAACAAAACAGTACCACCCGATGGAGGCTGGATGTGCTTACATGAAGCTCCACCCCCTTGTGCCCTGTAGGTACATCTCCACTACAGCAAGTTGGCCTGAGAATCAGAGCAGCAGGCCCCTCCCCCAAAAGATGAGCACAAAACCCTCACATGCATCAAGTCTACTAATCATAGAGTGCTGCAAAGCTTTAGCTCTAGGGGAAACAGAATCTAGTTTTTTGTTTTATTTATGGATCTAGCTTCTTTTAACAAGCAGACCAAAACACACCTAGAGTCAAACTTCCCTTTTCTATTGTTGTTTTGTTGCTTTTGGAGCTACCTTCTTTTAACAAGCACACTAAAACACACCTAAGACCTAGCCTTTTTTTTTTTTTTTTTTTTTTAACCTCTTCTTAATCTAGCCATTACTCTCAGGAGCAGGAATACAACAGACTCTCATAACAATCCCTTCCTCCTTTTCTCCCCCCCCCCCATCCCCCAATACACAGACCCAGACAAAAAGACAAAATGGAGGAATTCACCCCCCAAAAAAGAACAGGAAGAAATCATGGCCAAGGATTTAATCCATACAGATACAAGTAAGATGTCTGAAACAGAATTTAAAACTATAATCATAAGGATACTAGCTGGGCTTGAGAAAAGCTTAGAAGACATTAGGGAATCCTTTACTGTGGAGATAAAAGAACTAAAAACTAGTCAGGCCAAAATAAAAAATTCTATAACTGAGACGCAAAACCGAATTAATGCAATGACAATGAGGATGGCCAAAGCAGAGGAAAAAATCAGTGATATACAAAATAAAATTAAGGAAAATAATGAAGCTGAAAAGAGAGGGAAAGAAAGGTATGGATCACAAATGTACACTTAAAGAATTCAGTAACTCCTTAAAGTGTAATAATATTGTATAATAATCATAGGAGTCCCAGAAGAACAAGAGAAAGAAAAAAAGGAGAAGATTTATTTGAGAAAATTAAACCTGCAAACTTCTCTAATCCAAGGAAGGAAACAGACATCCAAACCCAAGAGGCACAGAAAACTCCCAATAAATTCAATGAAAGACAGCCATCACCAAAACATATCTTAGTCAAATTCACAAAATACACAGACAAGGAAAGGATCCTGAAAGCAGCAATGGAAAAAAGTCCTTCACCTACAAGAGAAGAGACATCATGTTTAAAGCAGATCCATCCACAGAAACTTGGCAGGCCAGAAGGGAGTGGCATGATATATTCAATGTGCTGAACTGAAAAAATATGCAGCTAAGAATACTTTATCACACAAAGCTGTCATTCAGAATAAGAAGGAGAGATAAAGAGTTTCCCAGAAAAACAAAGACTAAAGAAATTTGTGACCACTAAACTAGCTCTGCAAGAAATATTAAAGAGGACTCCGAGTTGGGAAATACGTACCAAAAGCAGCAAAAACTAAAAAGGAACAGAGACTACCACCAGAAACACCAACTTTACAGTAACACAAATGCACTAAATTCACATCTCTCAATAATCATTCTGACTGTAAAAGGACTAAATACACCAAAAGACATAGGTATCAGAATGGATTTAAAAAAACACAAGACCCAACTATATGCTGCCTACAAGAGACTCATTTTATTTTTTTATTTTTATTTTTTTAATTTTTTTTTTCAACGTTTATTTATTTTTGGGACAGGGAGAGACAGAGCATGAACGGGGGAGGGGCAGAGAGAGAGGGAGACACAGAATCGGAAACAGGCTCCAGGCTCTGAGCCATCAGCCCAGAGCCTGACGCGGGGCTCGAACTCACGGACCGCGAGATCGTGACCTGGCTGAAGTCGGACGCTTAACCGACTGCGCCACCCAGGCGCCCCAAGAGACTCATTTTAGACCTGATGACATCTGCAGATTGAAAGTGAAGTGATGAAGAACCAGCTATCATGCTAATGAATGCCAAAAGAAAGCTAGAGTAGCCATACTATATTAGACAAACTAGATTTTAAAACAAAGACTATAACAAGTGATGAAACATGACACTATATCATAATAAAGGGGTCTATTCATCAAAAAGATAACAATTGTAAATATTTATTCCCCCAGGTTGAAAGCACCCAAATATATAAATCAATTATTAACATAAAGAAACTCACTGATAATAATAAAATAATATTAGGGCATTTAACACCCCACTTACAACAGTAGACAGATCATTTAAGCAGAAATTCAACAAGGAAACAATGTCTTTGAATGAGACACTGGACCAGACAGACTTAACGGACATATTCAGAACCTTTCATCCTAAAGCAGTGAAATACACATTCTTTTAGAGTTTACATGGAGTATTCTCCAGAACAGATCACATACTGGGTCACAAATCAGCTCTCAACAAAGTACAAAGAGATTGAGATCATACCATGCATATTTTCAGACCACAATGGTATGAAACTTGAAGTCAAGCACAAGAAACAATTTGCAAAGACCACAAATACACGGAGATTAAAGAACATCCTACTAAAGAATGAATGGGTTAACCAAGAAAATTTAAAAAAATAAAAAATAAATACATGGAAGCAAATGAAAATAAAAACACAACTGTCCAAACCCTTCAGGATGCAGCAAAGGCAGCCCTAAGAGGGAAGTATATTGCAACACAGTCCCATAAGTCTCAAATATACAAATTAACCTTACACCTCAAGGAGCTAGAAAAGGAACAGCAAATAAGCCTAAAGCCAGCTGAGGGAGGGAAATAATAGATTAAAACATAAATAAATGATATAGAAAAAAAAACAACTAAAAAAATAGAACAGATCAATGAAACTAAGATATGGTTCTTTGAAAGAATTAATAAAATTGATAAACCCCTAGCCAGACTTATCAAAAAGAAAAGAGAGAGGACCCAAATACATAAAATCACAAATGAAAATGGAGAGATCACAACCAATACCACAGAAATACAACATTTTTAAGAGAATATTATGAAAAATTATATGCCAACAAACTGGACAATCTTGAAGAAATGGACAAATTCCTAGAAACACACAAACTACCAAAACTGAAACAGAAAGAAACAGAAAATTTGAACAGACCCAACAAAGAAATCAAATCAGTAATCAAATATCTCCCAATAAACAAAAGTCTAGGGCCAGATGGCTTCCAGGGGAGTTCTAACAAACCTTTAAAGAAGAGTTAGTATCTATTCTTTTCACACTATTCCAAAAAATGAAAATAGAAGGAAACTTCCCAACTCATTCTATGAGGCCACCATTACCTTGATTCCAAAACCAGGCAAAGACCCCACTAAAAAGGAGACTTGCAGACCAATATCCCTGATGAACATGGATACAAAAATTCTCAAGATACTAGCACATTGAAACAAGGCTTTGAGATAAAATAACATCCACCATACACAAAGAATGGAAAATAGAAAAAGAGTACTTGCCAATGGATATTATAAGACCAGAATTACCTCAGTATCAATACCGAACACTAAATACTAAATACTAAGATAAACATTACAAGTCTCATGAAGTTAGATGGAAAAAAAAAAAACTTCTTAAAAATACATTCTCAAGAGGAGATATATTTCCAGAATGGCACATTAGGACCTCAAAATGAATTCTTTAAAAGAAAAAACAACTCTAGAAAAATTCATAAAAATTAACTTTATCAAATCTCTGGTAATAAAACAAAGGCTTGCAATAGTCCAATAACATTTATTTAAGAAAAATGGCTGAATCTAAGAATGAAAATAGTTTGTGGCATTTTAACTTTTCCTACCCCATCCCACTCTCCTCAAATCCACAGTAAAACACCAATAGCTTCACAACACAGAAGTTAAGAAAACTAGCAGCCTAGCAGCCATTTAAAAGGACAATTTGGAATGGTCCAAAAAGTTCCATCCCAAGAAATAGTCACTATCTGTTAGCCCCTGGAAAAAAACCATTCACAGTGTTTCTTATTACTTGTACTTCCTCAAAGCTTGCTTAGGAGGAAAATTCCTATCCTAAGGACGTTTGTGGAAAAAATATCAGTGGTGATTGTTTACAATGCAGCTGCCTAAAAGCAGCAATACAAGTTGAAGTAAATAACAACTGGTGAGGAGGGAAGGGGAATGGGGGGCATTGGAAAGAGAAGGAAAAATTGGGAGAATGGGATGTTCGTAGGAAGTTTTATCAAACTCTGACCTAGTCCCAAAAATTTAGAACACCACACATGTGCAAGTCTGTGAATATGCGTAGAAAAAAAACTGAAGTCCCCAATCTCACTTCTAGTTGACCTTGAGACTTTGTACAGACAGAAAGTGAAGCTAAGAGAGAATTCTAAGTTTTGAAGACATGCACCAATACGCACAGAGTCCCTTAGCAAAGGATGGTTCAAGCAGAAATTTCTGTCCAATAATTGGCTGACTACTAAGCAGAGATTTCAATGGCCAAACAGGACACAAACACACACACAAATACATATTTTACAGCTAAAATTAGCCCAGTAAAGTTCCTAGGAGACTAACAGAAGCAACAAGAACAACAATAACAAAACCTGGTAGGTGGGGTGAAGGCAAATCTGATTTTCAGAGTTGCCATATTATTTAACATCCCCAGTATTAAATAAACTTTTATGAAACATGCAAAGAAATGTGATAGTATATGCCATAGTAAGAAACAAAGTAGTCAACATAAGTTGCCCTTGAGGAATCCCAGATGTGAATTAGACAAAGATTTGGAAACATTATAAATATGTTCCAAAAACTAAAGAAAAAATATCCAAAATATGATAATACTTCACCAAATAGTGAATACCAAAAAAGAGATAAAAATTGTAAATAACAACCAAGTAGGAATTCTATAGTTGAGAAATAAATTCAGCAAGTTAACAGTAAATCTGAGCTGGTAAGAAAGGGCATCAGCAAATTTGAGAATATCCTATCAGAGGTACACTAAGAAAAAGAATTAAGAAAAATAAACAAAGCCTATTGATCAATAAGATACCAAATGTACCAAATACTCATGAGAATCCCAGAAAGAGGAGAGAAAGAGAAGAAGATCTGAGGAAATGGTTGAAAACTTCCTCAATTGATGTAAAACATTATTCTACATTAATAGAAGCTCAATGACCTCTTGATAAGATAAACTCAAAGACATCCAAATCTGGACACACATAGTCAAAGTGTCAAAAAATAAAAACAAAGAGAGAATCTTAAAAGTATCAAGAGAAAGACAGCATATCACATGTAAAAGAATCTCAATAAGATTAATAACTAACTTATCATCAGAAACCACAGAGGCCCAGAGAGTAGTGGGATGACATATTCAAAAGGAGAAAAAGAGGGGCGCCTGGGTGGCGCAGTCGGTTAAGCATCCGACTTCAGCCAGGTCACGATCTCGCGGTCCGTGAGTTCGAGCCCCGCGTCAGGCTCTGGGCAGATGGCTCGGAGCCTGGAGCCTGTTTCCGATTCTGTGTCTCCCTCTCTCTCTGCCCCTCCCCTGTTCATGCTCTGTCTCTCTCTGTCCCAAAAATAAAATAAAAACGTTGAAAAAAAAATTAAAAAAAAAAAAAAAGGAGAAAAAGAATGTCAGCCATGATTTTTAAATCAGTAATGTCCTTAAAAAATTACAAGAGAAATCAAGACATTCCTAAATTAAAAAAAGAAAAATCTGATGCTAGCAAAACTGTCCTATAAGAAATAATAAAGGGAGTCCTTCAGGGTAAAAGGACCCTAGACAATAAATAGAATCCACATAAAGACTAAAGAACATAACTAAAGATAACTCCATAGATAAATATGTAAGACAATATGTATTTTGTTGATAACTCATTTCTTCCTCTGATTTGAAACACAACTTTATGAAGCATTAATTTTAAATCTGTGTTGAAAGACTTAAGATGTTTAAACATATCATTTGTATGACAATGATGCCCAAAGGAAAAGAGAGAGAATCGAGCTATATTGGAGGAAAGTTTCTGTGTAATTAAGAAATTAAGTTGATATAATTCAAATTAGATTGTTTTAAAATGTTAATTTTAATCCCCAGGGCAACTACTAGGAAAAATGAAGTAAATATATTTTTTAAAGAAACAAGGGAATTAAATGGTACATTATAAAATATTGATTAACACAAAAGAAAGCAATAAAAAATGAAGAAAAAATGGGAAAAAAGTTAAAACAATGTAGAAAACAAAGACAAAACTGGCAAACAAAAAGCCTACATTCTTTATTACATTAAGAATAGATTTTTTTTTTTTAGTGGGGCATCTGGGTGGCTCAGTCCATTAAGCTTCGGACTTTAGCTCAGGTCATGATGTAGTCATTTGTGAGTTTGAGCCCCACAGGGGGTTGTGTGCTGACAGCTCAGAGCCCAGAGCCTGCTTTGGATTCTGGTCTCCCACTCTCTCTGTCCCTCGCCTGCTTGTGCTCTCTTTCTCCCAAAAATAAGTAAACATTAAAAATAATAATTATTAAAACAATTTTTTTTTCAGGGTGCCTGGGTGGCTCAGTCAGTTGAGTGTCTGACTCCTGATATCATGATGTTCAGGTCTTAATCTCAGGGTCATGAGTTCAAGCCCCATGTTGGGTGGAGCCCCCTTAAAAATAAAAAAGGAACAGACTTTTTTGGGGGGCTACGGGGGTACATAATTCAATGAATTTTTAGACATATGTAGTTTCAGATGTGCTTATAGCAATAAGTATACATCCAAAAACTCTTTACTGTTCTGTATAGTCACCCTCTTCTCCCCCAACCCCAGTATCCCTGGTAACACTGATTTATTCTTCAATCCCTATAGTTTATCTTTTCAAGATTGTCCTATAACTAGAACCACACAGTATGTAACCTTTCACTCAACACAATGTGTGCGAGATTCATCTAAGTTGTTGAATTTATCAATCATTTGTTTCTTTTTATTACTGGCAGAGTATTCCATTGCATATATGTCCTGTAGTTTATCCATTTATAAATTAAATGACATTTGGGTTGTTAACAGTTCAATTATGAGCAGTACCACAAACATTTGTCTACAGGTTTTATGTGAAAATATGTCTTCAATTCTCTAGATAACCAAGAGTGGAACTGCTCAATTACACAGTATGTATATGCTTAACTATTAAACTGTGTTGTCAAAAATGTCAAACTATTTAAGATTTACATTCACACCAGCAATGTAAAGAGTTCCAATTGCTTCACATCCTCATTAACACTGAGTATTCATTTTTGCCTTGATAGATCTGAACAAATCTTTATAGATTTTAAATACAATTTTTTATTTTTAATAAAAAGTTTTTTAAAAATCTCCAATCAAAATCACAGATTAGCAGAATGGATAAAAACATGATCCAAATATTCATTGCATGTAAGAGACAAACCATGTTCAAAGAAAAAAAGGTTGGAAATAGAAGGATGGATATAGATATATGATGCAAATCAAGAAATAATAGTTATTCTATATCAGGCAAAATGGACTTTAAGATAAAAATTAAGGACAAAGAAGAATATTTTATAATTATAATAGGATCAATCCATTAGGAAGATACAACAATTATAAACATGCATACATGTAACAAAACACCAAAGAACATGAAACAAAAACTAGAAAAATTAAAGATAAAAATAGGTAACTAAACAGTTGAGTTCAATAGCCCACTTGCAGACATAGAAGAATTAGAAAGAAAAACAAGGAAAGAGCTGAACAGCACTAAAACTAACTAGCTCAAACAGACATACAGGTAACATTCCAACTGACAACATTCCAACTTCCCATGTCCATATGAAACATCCCCTAGGATAAACCATCTATTAGGCCATAAAAGACAACTGAATACATTCAGAATGATTTAAATCACACAAATTGTTTTGTTCAACCACCATGAAATTAAGTTAGAGATCAAATACAGAAAGAGTTGGGAAATTCATAAATAGAAATTTCAAACATCTGTAAATAACATGGGATAAACAATATGCAAGGAAGGTAAATTAGAAAATGCTTTGTATGAAGTGAAAATAAAACACAACATACCAAAACATATGGCAGACAGGTAAGTCAAAGCTTAGAGTAAAATTTATAGCTGTAAATGCCTATATTAGAAAAGAATTCAATTACCTAACCTTCCATGTTAAACTAGAAAAGGGCAGACCAAACCTAAAGCAAGCATAAGAATAAAAAAGTTTAGACTAGAAAAAAAAAAATAGCAGAAAACTTTTTTCAAATTATACACTGATGAGAACTTGTATTTTGAATGTGTAACGAAATTTTATAATGCTATAATAAACAATCAAATTTAAAAAGGGAGCAAAGGATTTGAATAAATATTTCTCTATATAAGTTGTACAAGTAGTCAGTAACTGCGTGAAAAGACTCAAAATCAGTAGTCCTAAAGGAAATACAAATCAAAACCACAATGACATACCACTCACATATACTAGGGTATCTAAAATAAAGATGACAGGCAGGCCTGGATGGCTAAGTTAGTTAAGTGTCTAACTCTTAATCTTGACTCAGGTCATGAAATTATGGTTCCTAAGACTGAGCCTCCTGTCCAGCTCCATTGTGACAGCATGGAGCCTGCTTGGGATTCTTTCTCCCTCTCTCTGCCCCTCCCCTGCTTGCACTCTTGCTCTCTCAAAATAAATAAACCATTAAAAATAAATAAATAAATAAATAATAAAATGACAGTAAAAAATGTTGGTGAGAATACAGAAAAACTAGAATCCTCATTCTTTGTAGGTGGAAATATAAAACAGTACAGCCATTTTGGAAAATATTTGGTACTTTCTCAAAATGTTACCATATGATCCAGCAATTACATTCCTAGGTATATACCCAAAGCAAACTAAATCATGTGTCTGCACAAAAACTTATGCACAAATATTCATAGCAGCATTATTTATAATGTTAAAAAAGTGGAGGGGAAACAAATGCTCAATTGACAAATACACAGATAAAATGTAACACATCCATATTATTTGGTAATAAAAAGTAATAAATTACTAATATACTATAATAAGGATGAAACTTGAAAACATGCTCACTGTAAGGATCAGTCACAGAACACTACATGTTGTATGAATTGATTTTTATGCAATGTCCAGAATAGGTAAATCCTTAGAGATGGAAAAGTGGGTTAGTGGGAAGAAAAGGAATTGGGAAGTAGAACAGACAGGCAGTGAATGTGTGGTTCCTTTTGGGGTGATGAAAATGTTGTAAAATTAGATAGTTTTAATGATGTAGAATTCCATGAATTTGCAAAATGACTCACCTAACTGTATATTTTGAGAGTGAATTAAAAAAATAGAGGTAAGTTGTATGATATGTGAATTATATATCTCAATGAAGCTGTTCTAAAAGATGTATTGGGTTTCTTGAGTGGCTCAGTTAAGCATCTGACTCTTGATTTTGGCTCAGGTCATGATTTCACAGTTCAGGAGATTGAGTCCCAAGATAGGCTCTGTGTTGTTAGCTAATTGTGCTAACAGCGCAGAGCCTACTTTGGATTCTCTCTCTCCCTCTGTCTCTGCCTCCCTCTGCCTCTCTCTCTCTCTCTCTCTCTGCCTTCCCTCTGCCTCCCTCTCTCTCCCCAGTCACATGCACTCTCTTTCCCTCTCTCAAAATAAACTTAAAAAAAATGAAAGATGTATTGACAAATAAAATAGGAAAGCATATATGAAAAAAATTATCCCTTAAACAAGTGGATTTTATCCTGGAGTTTCATGTTTCTAAGTCCAGAACTTCAATTTTATCAGTACGTTCAGATCTGATGGGGTTTTTGCCTAAAAACACTTGAAATACATTCACCAAAGAGAATATGTAAAACCACATTAATTTATTATTTAAAGTGAGTGAAAATCCTACTCCTAAGTTTTTACCCAAGAAACATGAAAATTTACATTAACACAAAAACTTGTTTGTGAATGTCTACAGGGACATTGCCCGTATATGATCACCAGAAACTAGAAAGAGCCCAAATATCCTTCAGGGTTAGTATCCAAAATCTTTAAAGAACGTATCAAACTCAAAACCCAAAACACAAATAATCCAGCTCAGAAATATGCAGCAGACATGAATAGACATTTTTCCAAAGAAGACATCCAGATGGCCAACCAACACATAAAAAGTTGCTCAACATCACTCATCCTAAGGGAAACACAAATCAAAACCACAATGGCATACCACCTCTCACCTGTCAGAATGGCTAACATTAAAACACAAGAAACAACAGATATTGATAAGAATATGGAGAAAGGGGAAACCTCTTCCACTGGTGGAGGGAATGCAAACTGGTGCAGCCCCTCTGGCAAACAATATGAAGTTTCCTCAAAAAGTTAAAAACAGAACTACCCCATCACCCAGCAACTGCACTACTAGGTATTTACCCAGAGGATACAAAAATACAGATTTGAAGGGACAGATGCACCCCCAATGTTTACAGCAGTATTATCAACAGTAGCCTAAATATGGAAAGAGCCCAAATGTCCATCAACTGATGAATGGATAAAGAAGATGTGGTGTGTGTGTGTGTGTGTGTGTGTGTGTGTATATATATACACACACACACATATATACACACATATATATACATATATATACATATACACATATATACACAAAATTAAATATTATTCAGCCACCAAAAAGAATGAAATTTTGCCATTTGCAACAATGTGGATGGGGCTAGAGTGTATTATGCTACATGAAACAAGTCAGAGAAAGACAATGCCATATGATTTCACCCATATGTAAAATTTAACAAAACAGATGTACATAGGGGAAGGAAGGAAAAAAAAAAGAGAGGGAGGTAAACCATAAGAGAATCTTACCTATGGAGAATAAACTGAGGGTTGCAGGACGGGAGGTGGGTAGTGAATGGACTAAATGGGTGACGAATATTAAGGAAGGCACTTGTGATGAGCACTGGGTGTTATGTATAAGCAATAAATCATTAAATTCTACTCCTGAAACCACTATTACACTATGTGTTAACTAACCAGAATTTAAGTAAAAACTCTTAAAAAACAGTAGAACATCAACATTAGTCAGTGATTTATTAATCAGTGATTTATTAACCCATTTCAAAATGGATAAACCTGAAACACACTGTGATAATAAAAGCAGTCAGACCCCAAAGGCTATGTTTTCACTTACATGGCACTGTGGAAAAGACAAAATTAAGGGAAGAGAAAACCTATCAGTCATTGTCAGTGGCTAGGGTTGGGGACAGTGATTAAGTAGAACAGAGTAGAAGGAAAAGTTTTTGTGACAACACTGTTTTCTATCTTGATTGTGGTGATAGTTACATAACTGTGTCACAACTCAGAATCTTCCACTAAAATTTTTTACTGTATATAGTAAGCTCTACTTTATAAAAATGAATAGATGAGATACGTATATACAGGACGAAAGGGGAAAGTGGGAAAGAAGATAAGCAGCATATTTAAATTGAAATCAATGGATAATGGATGATTGGATGGACAGACAGATAAGGGAGGATTTGCTATGCTTATTCACTTTTCGCATGTATCCTTACATATGTCGTGTGTCAATATTTGTAAAAGACACTAACAAATGTGTATAATCCTACCCCTATGTCCCTATATTCTTAACTGAATTCATCTCCTGTCAAAAGACAAGTACCTGTAAAGAAAGGAGTAATGAACCTATGTTTCCTGAGAGTAGATACCATTAGAGAGAATGGAAAGAGTTTAGGAGCTATGGATATCTGAGGACTTTAGATGGAATCACCTCCAATAAATGGAGGAAGCTGTAGACAGGACGAACACTAAAGGCCTACCTGGTTGAACTGCAATCCTCTGAACACTTGCCTTTCACACCAGTGTAAGTGCTTAAATGATGCTGTACCCTGGGGATGGAGAGAAGGAAGCTGAGGTATCACTACTTTTTATCTCCTCTATGCTGGCCTTCTTTTTGAGGATATAATTTCTGCCTCTTCTCATACATATTTAGAACCTCTTTCCTAATCAACAATCTGTAGCCACAACCTGAAGTTAAAATTACCTGCCTGTCTTATCATTAGATGTGGGCTAGCACAAGGTACCCATATGTCTCACTTTCCAACTCAGTGTACTAAAAATAACCTCTATTCTTGAAAGGAACAAAAGGAATCTGTAGGGCTTAATAACTGATAAGGAAAGAATGTAATTTCTTTGCTCTGCAAAGCAACGGAAAGTAAAATAAAATTAAAATAAAGATAACTTGAAAACAACAACTTTCTTTTAACGAGTTCACTTGGAGAAGACTGTGGGATGAGGGCTCATTCATCATCCCTGTACCATCAGCTTATGAAAAATTATAGTGTTAAAAAGGCCCACTGTCTCTCATAGATATAAAGCCAGAAAATCAATTTGTGAATCATGTGAAGTAATGGCAAGTACTAGCAATGAGGTATTTTGCAAGCCAGCCTTTAAGCTTCTTTTTACCCATTCTTAATGGCATAGAGAAGTAGGACTTTCTGGATCAAAATAACATTTTTATACAGAATAGTTTAGAATGAGTTTCTAATCTATAAAATCAATGATTTTTTTTAGTTCTTAGGTAGGGAAGAGTTTTCTTTTTAACAGGTAAGCTTGTCTTAATCAAAATTGGAAGGCAAAATTAGTCATTTCTGCCTAAAGACAAAAATGCCTGTTAGACATTTGTTCCCAAGTACACCTTTTAGAATTATTTGCTTGGTAAGGGCTAAAGCATAAAACTTAACTCAAAATCAAATTGAACATTTTTTTTCCTCCATAGAGAGATTTCGAGCCAGTTAGTTTTTCACAAAGTAGTCATTTTGATAAAACATTTCCAAATACTATGTCTTCTGTGAATTTTATATATCTTTATATAATTTTCAATTTAAGATCTTTTTCATTCTTTTCATCTCTGAATCATTTTTATAGATTTTTTTTTTTACCAACTGTGTCTTAAGAGTAGGAAAAGCACTATTTACAGAAAAAAGATGATACACTGAAGTATTTATTAGGTTTAAGTGAAAAAAGCTGGTTACTAACCATTAATTCAAAGACTAACATTTGTATTTTTCAAAACTTTTCAAGGTTTTTTCTTAATGTTTATTTGTGTATGTGAGAGAGAGACAGACAGACAGACAGAGCATGAGCAGGGGAGGGACAAAGAGAGGGAGACACAGAATCTGAAGCAGGCTCTGAGCTGTCAGCAGAGCCCAATGTGGGTTCAAACTCAATGGACTGCAAAGATCATGACCTGAGCCAAAGTCTGAGCTTAACCAACTGAGCACCAGGGACCCTGTGTATTTTTTGAATTTTTTATTGTGGCAAAATACTCTAAGATAAAATTAATAACATAACCATTTTAAATGTACAGTTCAATCATTTTCTTTTCTTTTTTTTTTTTTTTTTGTTTCAGAGAGCACAAGTGGGAGAGAGAAGCAGAGACTCTTAAGCAGAATCCATCCATGCTCAGCACAGAGCCCAATGTGGGGTTCAATCCCATGACCCTGGGATCATAGCTTGACTCAAAATCAAGAGTTGGACACTCATTTAGTAATTTTAACTATATGTGTGTACAACTATCACCACCACCCATCTTCATAACTTTTTCATCTTGCAAAACAAATTCTATACTCATTAAATTTTAACTTCCATGCTCTTCTTCCCCCCCCCCCAAGCCCCTGGAAATCATTTTACTTTGTCTCTATAGTTTTGACCACTCAAAATATCTTATATACACAGAATCATATGGTATTTATGTTTTTGTAACTTATTTTGCTTAGCATATCTGTACATGCTTTAGCACACGTTAGAATTTCCTTCCTTTATAAGGCTGAATAATATACCATTTTATGCATATACCACATTTTACTCATCTATTCAGAAATGGACACTTGGACTGCTTCTACATTTTAGCTATTGTGCATAATGCTGCTATGAATCTAAGTGTACAAATATCTCTTTGAGAGCTTACTATCAATTATTTTGGGTATATATCCAGAAGAATTTCAGATCATATAGCAATTCTAATTTTAATTTTTTGAGGAACCACCATACTATTTTCTTTAGCAACTGTACCATTTTACATTCCTACCAATAGTGCAAAAAGGTTTCAGTTCTCCACATTGTCACCAACACTTGTTATTTTTTCTTCTGATGGTAGCCATTTTAATGAGTGTGACATGGCATCTCATTATACTCTTGATTTGCACTTCCCTAATGATCCCCCAGCGATACTGAGGAGTTTTCACGTGATAATTGGCAATTTGTGTATCTTTGGAGAAATGGCTGTTCAAGTTCTTTGCCAATTTTTTAATACGGCTATTTTACTTATCTTGAGATTTGGTTCTCTATATATTTTGGATATTAATCCCTTATCAGATATAGGATTTGCAAATATTTCTATCATTCCTAGGTTGTCTTTTTTCTACAGATATTGTCTTTTGATGCAGTTTTTAATGTTCATGAAATAAAATTTATTTTTCTTTTGTTACTCGTGCCTTTAGTGTCACATTCAAGAAATCATGAGCAAATCCAAAGCAATGAAATTTTTGCCCTATTTTTTCTTCTGAGTTTTATAGTTTTAGGACATACATCTAAGTCTTTGATCTATTTTGAGTTAATTTTTGTAAATGGTGTTCAATAAGAATCCAATTTCATTCTTTTGAATCCAGGTTTACCAGTACCATTTGTTGAAAAGACTGTTCTTTTCCCATTCAATGACCATGGCATCCTTTCATCCTTTTCAAAAATTATTTGGCCATGTATGAACTCTGTTTGTAAGGATTATTTCTGAGCTCTATTCTTTTCCATTAGTTTACAGATTTTTTTTTAATGGCAGCATCACCCTGTTTTGTTTACCATAGTTTGCAATTGGAAAGTTTGAGTCCCCTAATTTTTTTTTTTTTTTTTTTTTTAGAGAGAATGCTCACGCACATGCCTGCAAGCAGGGGAGGGAGAGAGAGAACCTTAAGCAGGCTCCATGCCCACTGCAGAGCCCTGACATGGGGCTTGATTTCACAACTGTGAGATCATGACTGGAGCCGTAGAGTAGGATGTTTAACCTACTGAGCCACCCAGGAGCCTTCACTTTCTCTTCAAGGTGGTTATAGAATCTCTTGAGATTCCATATGTATTTTAGGGTGGGTTTTTCTATTTCTGCAAAAACCATTGGACTTTTGATAGGGATTGCATTGAATCTGTAGATGAGTTTGGGTAGTTTTCCTATCTGAATAATATTAAGTCTTTTAATCGGGTCTCAATTTCATTCAGCAATGTTTTGTAGTTTTCAGTGTACAAGTCTTTCATTTAATTCCTTACTATTTTATTCTTTTGATTCTACTGTAAGTTGTATTGCTTTCATAATTTTTTAGGTTATCGTTAGTACATAGAAATGCAACTGATCTTGCATGTTCATTTCGTAAACTGCTACTTTGTGAATTCATTTACTGGTTCTGTGTGTGTGTGTGTATGTGTGTGTAATCTTTAGGATTTTCTACATGTAAGATCTTGTCATCTGTAAAAATAATTTTATTTCTTACTTTCTAACTTGGAGACCTTTTCTTTTTCTTGCCTAATTGCTCTGGCTAGAACTTCAAGTACTATGTTTAACACAAGTAGTGAAAGTGGTATCCTTGCTTTGTTCTGACCCTGGGAGAAAAGATTTCAGTCTTTCCTGAGTATCCTATTTTCTGTGGGTGCTTCATACATTGCTTTTATTATGTTGGGTAGTTTCCTTTCTATTCCTAGTCAGTCAAGTATTTTTATCATAAGGTATTAAATGTTGCCAAATGATTTTTGTGTATAAATTAAGATGGCCTTGCATTTCCCTCCTCTTTTCATTCTGTTCATGTGATGGATTACACTGATTTTCATACATTAAATAATCCTTGAAAACCAGGAATATACTCTAATTGGTCATGGTGTATAATCCTCTTAGCATGCTGCTCACTTCAGTATGCTAGTATTTTTTGAGGACTTTTGCATCAATATTCATGAGTGATAGCGATCTGTAGTTTTCCTATAATGTCTTGGCCTGGCGTTGGTATCAGAGTAATGCTGGTTTTACGGAGGGAATTAGGAAATGTTCCTCAAGTTTTTGGAAAAGTTTATGAGAAATTAGTGGTAGTTCTTCTCAAATGTTTGGTAGAATTCACCAGTGAACCCATGAGGTCCAGGGATTTCTGTGCTGGGAGATTTTTAATTACTAATTCTTTACTAGTTACAGGTCTATTCAGATTTTCTATTTTTGCATGATTTAGTGTTGATAAGTTCTGTGTTTCTAGGAATTTGTCCACTTCATCCAAGTCATCCAATTTGTTGGCATACAATTGCTCATAATACTTTTAAAATCTTTTTATTTATTATCAGTAGTAATGTTTCCATTATCATTTCTGTTTTTAGTAATAAGCCCCCTTTTTAAATCTTAGTCCATCAAGCTAAAAGTTGGTCAATTTTGCTCATCTCAAAAAATCAATTTTTGGTTTCATTAATTTTCTATTTTTAAATTGTTTTTTACATTTGTTTATTTTTTGAGAGACATAGAGCACAAGTTGGGGAGGGGCAGAGAGAGAAGGAGACACAGAATCCGAAGCAGGCTCTAGGCTCTGAGCTGCCAGCACAGAGCCTGATGCGGGGCTCGAACTCACAAACCGTGAGATCATGATCTGAGCCAAAGTCGGACGCCGAAAGGACTGAGCCACCCAGGCGCCCCGTTTTCTCTATTTTTTTATATTCTCTATCTCTGCTCTAATATTTCTTTCTTCTTTTTGCCAGTTTTAGGTTTAGTTCGTTCTTTTTATAGTTCCTTATTGTGTAAAGTTAGGTTTTTGTTTTTTTTTTAAACATAAACCGTTATAGCTATAACTTCCCCATTAACACCTCTTCTATGTATTCCATGTTTTTCCATATTGTGGTTTCATTTTTCATCTGTATGGCATTTTTAATTTAAATTTTTAAGTTTATTTATTCTGAGAGAGAGCACGTATGTGCAAGCAGGGAAGGGACAGAGAGAGAGGAAGAAAGAATCCCAAGTAAGCTCCACACTGACAGTGCGTAGCCCAATATGGAACTCAAACTCACAAACCCAGGAAAGCACGACTGCAGCTGACATCAAGAGTCAGACGCTTAACCAACTGAACCACCCAGGTGCCCCATCATCTGTATGTATTTTTTAACTTCACTTGTGATTTCTTTGAACCATTACTTAAGAGTGTGCTTAATTTCCACAAATTTGCAAAGTTTAGTTTTACTTTGTTAGTGATTTCTAAACTTCAGTCATTGTGGTCAGAGAAGATATTTTGTATAATATCTTTTAAAATCTATTGAGATTTAGGGGCACCTGGGTGGCTCAGTCAGTTAAGCCTCTGACCTCGGCTCAGGTCATGATCTCACAGTTCGCGGGTTGAAGCCCTGCTCCAGGCTCTGTGCTGACAGCTCAGAGCCTGGAGCCTGTTTCATTCTGTGTCTCCCTCTCTCTCTGCCCCTCCCCCGCTTGTGCTCAGTCTCCCTCCGTCTCAAAAATAAATAAACAGAAAAAAAATTTTAATAAAAGTAAATAAAATCTATTGAGATTTAGTCTGTGGCTTAACATATGGTCTATCATGAAAAATGTCCAATGTACACCTGAAAATAACGTATATGCTGTTGGACAGAATTCTTTTTTGTATTTGTTTGATTTAGTTGGTTTATTGTGTTAAGTCTCTATTTTCTGATCTTCTGTCTGGTTGTTCTATCCATTACTGAGTATGGAGTACTGACGTTTCCTATTATTATAGAAATGCCCATCTCTCCTTCAGTTCTTTTAAGTGTTTGCTATATTTCATGGTCATTATTAGGTCATGTTTTAATTATTGTATCTTATTACTGCATTGAAACTTATAAAAGGAACTTTGTCTCTTCTAACAGTTAATTTATTTTTATTTTTTTTTAATGTTTATTTCTGAGACAGAGACAGAGCATGAGTGGGGGAGGGGCAGAGAGAGAGGGAGACACAGAATCGGAAGCAGGCTCCAGGCTCTGAGCTGTCAGCACAAAGCCCGACGTGGGGCTCAAACTCACAAACTGCAAGATCATGACCTGAGCGGAAATGGGTCGCTCAACCGACTGAGCCACCCAGGAGCCCCCCTTCTAACAGTTTATTTAAAATCTATCTTGTCTGATACTACGATAGCCATGCCTGACTTTTTTGGTTACTATCTGTATGGGATATCTTTGCTATCCAGTCACTTTCAATACATTTGTGTCTTTGAATCAAATGTCTTTTATGGACCATATCTTTTTTAATCTATTCTGTAAATATTTGTCTTTTGAGTTGAAGATTACATTTACATTTGAGTAATCGGGCGTACATCTGAAACTAATTTGACACTGGATGTTAATTATACTTCAATAAAAAATTACTGATAAGGAGGAACTAACTTGTCATTTTGTTACTTATTTTCTATATGCCTTATAGCTTTTTTGTCCTTCATTTCCTGCATTATCTTTTGTGTTGAGGATTTTTTTTATAGTTAAATGTTTAATTCCTTTCGTATGTCATTTTGTATATATTCTCTAGCTATTCTCTTTGTGGTTACCATGGAGATTATATTTAACATCCTGAAGTTATAACATTCAAATTTGAATTTATGCCAGCTTAACTTCAATAATATACAAAAACTGCTCCTTTAACAGTTCTTTCCACACATCTTCTGGTTGTTGTCACAAGAGTACATCTTTATACATTGTATGTCCTAAAACAAACTAATAATTCTTCTTAAATATCTCCTAAATCATACAGAGAATAAAATATAGAGAGCTACAAACCCAAGTTACAATGATAGTAACTTTTAGACTGTTTTAAGATGTATTAATATCTCAAATTGCATAGAAAGCAATAAGCAGAGTTACAGTTCATTGTTACAGCTTTTATAGCTGTCGATGTATTTACCTTTATGGAGATACTTCTTCATACAGCTCTGAATAGTATAGACATAGACATACTATCTAGTGTTCTTTCATCATTTCATCCTGCAGGACTCCCTGGAGCATTTCTTTGCCTTGTGATTTTATTTTTGGTGAAAACTGGATTTTTAATCTAATCATGTGGTAACTCTGGAAATCAGATTCTCCCCATTCCCCAGTATTTATGGTTTTGTTGTTATAGGCTGTCTTGGAGTCAAGAATCAGCCTAAGTTGTAAACTTAAGGGCTTCCTAGGACTTTTCTTAGCCTGTACCCTTCCCTTAGGGTATATGGCCATTTTCTTATTTTTCTTGCATTTGCAGTTGCTTTCTGATGTCTTAGTCTTGAATATCTGGCTCCCAAAGGGGAAAAAGAAAAATGTAGGAGGAAGAGGGGGGAAAAGGGGTGTTAGCCTTTTTAATACCCTAGAAATCACTTCTGCCTGAGGGGAGGGGCTTGGAACAAACGCAAGAGGTCCAACATCAATGGCTGCCACCCTTTTCACACCTCTGTGATTAGACGCAGTACTTAGGAATCACAGTACAGATCCCCAATATTTGCAGGGCAGGGCCTTTTTTGTCCATCCTAGTTTCTACAACCTGTGTGTAGGTTGTTCCAGGAATATATACTTAGCTTCCTGCCATAGGGATGGGGGAGAGGGGGAGATAGATAATTAAAATTAACCGAAATTAACTGCCATTTAGCATGGAAGCCGATTTGAAGAAATAATGGTGAAAAACTTCCCACATTTGATGAAAGACGTAACCATAACCATCCAAAAGGATCAATGAACTCTAAGATATACTCAAAGGTACACTGGGGTTTTTTTTGGGGGGAGGGGTTAATTTTTTTTTTTTTTTTAACATTTATTCATTTTTTGAGAGACAGCACAAGCAGGGGAAGAACAGAGAGAGGGAGAGACACAGAATCCAAAGCTGATCTGTCAGCACAGAGCCTGATGTGGGGCTTTAACTCATGAAATGTGAAATCATTACCTGAGCCGAAATCGGACGCTTAACCGACTGAGCCACCCAGGCGCCCCTGTTTTGTTTTGTTTTTTGTTTTTTTTTTTTTTACTTTCTCCATATCTACCTTAGTTGCTTTAAGTATCTTTAAGACAACTGTTTTAAAGTCTTTGTCTAGTGGATCTGTCATGGAGTCTTTTTCAGAAATAATTTGTTGATATTTTTTTTCCCCTTTGAATGAGCCATACTTTTCTTTTTCCCCTGGAAGTTATAAGCCTTCGATAGACTCCAGAGTCCAACATATTTACATCAGATAGATTCCTCTAGGACAATCGTTGCCTGGATAGTGCTTCCTACTCTGCCTTCTTCTCATAATCCTCTGATGTAACTTACGTTTCTTAAAATAATTGATTCAAAACACTGTTTCTTGCAAAGCTTTTGGCCTAACATAAAACTGTTTTGGCAAACATCAATTCATCCCTTCAATGTCAATATTTTGAGGCCTCCTCCAAACAGCCTAATTTCATCCTACCTGTACAAAGATTGTCTAAAAAAACCTGGAATGCAGCATCTGAAAGCCAGCCATAAGAATGACCAAGTGTTCTTAAATAGAGACTACCAAAGTGGAACAAAAAACAAAAACAAGACTTACTCCTGAATTTCTAGCAAAAAGGTCTGAAAGAGACTGCCTATCCTTCCCGAAGTCAACACAGTTTCAATATATTAAAGACACTCAGGTTGGTAAGAAATAAGCTGCACAGTCAAGGTTAGTTTTCCATTCCGTTTTCTGAGCTGGACTGTCCACATCAGAAATGAAAATTATGCCAGTTCATATTCAGCAAGGAAAATGGACAGTTTAGGTAAAACCAAGACACTGGATCTCAGGATTTAGAGTTTAGAGAAAAAAGTTAGATATTTTAGAGTAGGAACTTGGAACTCTTAGGAGTGGCTATTACAAAAGTAATTTTAAGCTTCTAGTATTGTTGCTGTACTCCTGTGCCTCAGATTCGTTCTGTAAAACCTCCTCTCCACCAAAGTAGAGCCTCAAAAATGCACCACAGGAGCGGTGTGACTCCAGGAGCACTCCATGTCATATCACCTGGGATCACAGAGTCCGAAGATGGGAATCCATCATGTGAGAGCCAATCCAACTTCCGACTTTCATTCAGAGAGCCTTCACTGGCAGAGGTGACTGAGCCAGCCACTCTTCCAGGCAGGAGACTGACCTAACTAATTTAGTTAAGTTACCCTGTAGAATTCCTTTGCTCCTGTTCCTGTACTTTAATCAGTGGGGAAAAATGGAGCATAGCATATAAGGTCTACGGAATTGATTCTTTCTATGTTGAAACTCTGGGGCTGGAAGACAGTGAACTTCAAAATCAACTGGGGAACTTATTTATTTGATGCCAATGCCTGGAGTCCAGCCTACATATTCTGACTTAATCTGAGGAAGAAACTACTTTTTATATGTTTTTGATAGAAGATTCTACTGTCTAACCACTGTTGAGAGCCACTAGAGATTTAAAAAGTTAGTATACAGTAAAACCATCCAAGAATCTTAAATTCAGTAGGTTTGCGTCAGGGCCTGAGATTCTGCATTTCTTCAAAGCTTCCAGGTCATGCTGATGCTGCCTTTTATGAACCATACTTTGAATTGCAAGGCTCTAGAGGAACTGTTGCTGCAAACAAATACAAACAGCCAGATATATTAGCCTTCCAAGCCATACATAGTAAACTCATCTGTATTTATTGCAGGCTGATGGGAGGGTGTAGCAGTGCTTAACAATTGGTGAAGGAACAACACAGACCTGTTCATCCACCCATCCAATAAATCTGTGTTACTGCTGATTGCCATGCTTTTACCTCTACTATCATTTGTGCCCTAAGGGAAAGGTATAATCTTAGGGACTCAGCCTCCCAAAATAGTTTGAGCAAGAGGTCCAATGGATAAAGCACTAAGATCTCTACTCCCACTTTAACGAAAGAAAACTTCTGGAAAAGGAACTTCTTAATTCAGCTCAGTTATGACCAGTCACACCATTCAACCCTACTCTATACTTAACATCATTCTAAGTTGTTATGCATTTTTACATTATAAGAAAAGACTAAGATACCAATGGAAGGAAAATTGGAGAATGAAGAGAATTTGTCAAACTGAAGTATATGTAGTATGAAAAAAAACATATAACAGGTCAATAAAGTTCTGTTTCTAAGGGACCCTGCCAGGGCTTTTAGGGGTAGGAGGTGGGGTTACAGGAAAGAAAAGAAAGAGGGGGGCAGGGGGAGACACAGAAAAAGAAAGAGGGGGGCAGGGGGAGACACAGAAAAGGGGAAAGGGGGGCAGGGGGAGACACAGAAAAGGGGAAAGGGGGGCAGGGGGGGAGGGGGGAGAGAGGAGAGGAGAGAGGGGAGGAGAGAGGGGAGGAGAGAGGGGAGGAGAGAGGGGAGGAGAGAGGGGAGGAGAGAGGGGAGGAGAGAGGGGAGGAGAGAGGGGAGGAGAGAGGGGAGGAGAGAGGGGAGGAGAGAGATGGCATAGATATCAGTATTCATTGCCAATGAAGTTTGACCTTAACTTCATTGCTCACTGAACATGTATACTAAAAATATGAACTCGACCTCAACTTCTGTTAGGTGAATTTGATGGCAATACTATTAAAACACTGATATAATGCATCAGGTCACATTAAAATAATTACATTTTCTACCCATTTTTATAAGGGTAAAGCATTTCCATTTTTATTCTCCGACTTTATCTCCTAAAAATATATAACATATTTTGGGAAGTTAATAAAACAGAGACAATATAACCATCCATTTGTCTTGGTATATTTTCTTTAATAATGAAAAATCAACTGAGATTTTTAAATAAAATACCCATATATTTTGTCCTGAAGAACAGAATTTTAAAACACTATCCAAAAAGTATTAAAGTTTGCTAAGTCAATCTATTTCAAATTGCTAACTAGCTATTGCTTATGTTATTTATATCTCAGATTCTAGATTCATGCACTTTTCTTGCAGATTTTATATACTATTTAAACCAATCATAAAATTCAACCATTAAATCCCTGGTCAGAAATTTCAAATGCCCATGTAGAAATGCTTAGCTTCAAATGATTTCACGTTAATATTTTTACTAGATCGTATAACTCTGCTATTAAGTTAATGTTACAGATACCTTTAAAATGCTGTAACTTCTTCCCACATAGGGTTCCTTGCTCTTCCTCAGGATACAGCCAAAGTTCAGCTAAGCATCAGATATTCCCTCAAAAGTGATAAGCCAATAAATAAGAAATATTCTTGGTCTACAATGCATCTGTCTGCTAGACACTCTATGGAAGAAAATACAAGATAGTGCTTAAAATTTTATTTTTAAGTAATGTCTACAACCAATGTGAGGTTAGAACCAGCAACTCTGAGATCGATACTTATATACTCTACCAACTGTGCCAGTCAGGTGCCCCATACAACATGGTTTTGATTCATCCAATTTATTCTTTTACTGACTTCTCCATAATGGTCTCCTAACCCTTCTTCTTGCTTCTGCATGTGCCTTACCACCTCCACTCATGTCATTACCCCATAATTTGTTCTTTATATAGCATAAAAACTATCCTTTAAAAATCCTACGTAATGAAATAACATATGGAATATTTGTCTGCACATCTCTCTCGTGACAGTTCCCAGCCTAGTCTTCAGTGAACAAAAAATGAAAATGGCTAAATTAAATTTAGATATTATCTGGAGTTAAGACAGGGTCTGTTGAAAAAAAACAGGAAAAATAAATATGGTCCTCTCCTACCTGGCAAGAGTAGATGATTTAAAGAATCTGGATGGAAAAGGTTTCTCTAGAAGGAAAGTGTTTTTAGAACATTTTATTTTTGCCTTTTCCCATGGGGGACAGTCACATAGTTACCATTATATTTTTCCTTGATGCATTGTCCCTTTCACTGGGAGGTCTGGTTTGTACATCAATCATCCCTTGAAAATATTCTCCAAACCACTAGATACATTTTCTTGAATTGGGGTCAGGGAATGGTCCTAAACATAAGGACTAGGGTTAGTTTGCCACTGTAGATCACTGAGCACAGAATAAGCTGCTGAAGCGCAGGAGAAAAGCATAGAAGCCAGGCAAAATATTAAAACTAACTTGGATAGGACAAAGCTTGCCTTCAATTCCTTGTAGAGAAACTGCTTTTTAGTAATTCCTAGGTTTTCAATGAGATAGAGTAGGCCATGGATAATAGTAAGTTTCCATGTCCCTCCTTTCCACTATCCCTTTCCCCTCACTCTGCCCACCAAGAAACCCCCCAGTGAAGACAATAGGTCCTATCAGCTGAAAATTAAGCATAGACCTATTGCTGGAAAATAAGTAAAGAAAGGGTGTGATTTTCCAACAACAGGGAACTGTGGAAGAGGTTCCTTGGGATGCAGAATAGGATCAAGTAGAAAGGGCTGGCAGTGAACTGGTTATACAAACTAGAGGACTTTCCAATTGCCTCCTACCTTCCTAGGCTTCATGTGAACAGTTCTTACTCTTTACATGATAAGCAAAATACTCTTTAGAGTGTTCTGATGAGAAGGAGATTTGGAGATAAAGTGTTACATTGTGTATATTAAATAAGATAGCAATTACACCTTCATTTGTCTCAATAGTTTATCAAGACAAACTAAATTTTAAACTGGCAGTTACTGGAAAATCACTGTACCAACAGAGTTGACTTGTACAGGATAGATTTTTGTGGATCATATGTTCTAGGCAGATGAGGGTCTGGACCAGGAGGATCAATATCGGCATTAAACTGTTCCAATTATCTTCACCATTCAAAAATTACAGCTTGTCATTCACCTGCTTAAAACTCCCCAATAGCTTCCCTTTGCATTTGCGATGAACTCCAAATGCTACCATGTCACACAGAGCTCCCAAAGTCTGACCTCTTCTCAATTCGTATTCATTCATCTTTCCTCAGCAATCCAATCTTCTTCATATTCCAATGAACTAAGCTTGTTTCCACTTCAGGCCTTCAGTACTTTTTACTCCTTCCATATAGAAAATGCTTCCCCCAGATTTCTGCATGACTGAGACCGCCTCCCAGATGTCTCAGCTCAAAACACATCTCGTTGGAAAAGACCTTCCTAACCACCCTATCTAGTGTTCCTACAACTCTAAGTCATTGTTGATAAACTCATGCTTCCTTCTGCCTGATCTTTTTCATACGATATATCATGCTCAAAAATCTTTTATGTCCTTTGGTCACTTGTTGGTTGTCTGTTTTCCCTAATACAATAGAAGTTTATAACATAAAAGGAACATGTCTAACCTGTTTACCACTATTCTTGGCACCTAAGACATGATCTAAAGTATGAAAAGTGCTCAATAAATATTTATGGAATGAGTGACTCAAGGCTAGTAATTATTTTTATCAACACACTGTTTTGTGCATTGCCTTTAACATAGGCAGTCTTAAAGTGGCTCCACTTCAGAAATCTAATTTAGAAACCTTCCATACTAGTACATGACAAGGCGACAACACACACAGATCAGGTTGGGGGAAGGGGGAGAAATCATGCAATAGGAGGGGTCCAATTTATGACAGGAAGAACAGATCTACTTTTACTTTATGGTCACTGTGATCTTATGGCTCTAGGTCAATAAACAGAATGATTAATAGCCGTAGTGTCTCATACTCCTTACCTATGCCCCTAACATTGTAGTCCGCTCCTAGTGTGACTGAGATCAATCTTGTGACTTCCTGTAGCCTAGCCAAAGGTTGTTATTAACCATCATGCAAGCAAAGGCTTGATAAGAATGTGTATATATTTTTACGTACTGTGGGGCTTGTCTATGCTTGTACATCTGCCTCTCCATGAGAATATACTGAAATTCTGCTGGGGAATTTGTGACATATGAGAATTAACTGAAGCCATGCTAAATTAGTAAACAGCTGGCCAACCTCCCAAAGTAGGGGATAGACCATACCAAATCAGCAAGCCACAGCTGACCACAGAAATATAAAAGAGCCCAGCTAACATGAAAAGAGATGCACAGCTGATCTGAAGACTCGATAATTTTGGGTTTGTTATGCAGTGATTGTAGTAGAAGACTGGAGCAGCAGATAACTGGATGAAAAAGTAAAATAACTCATGCTAATGACCCTCAAATCCACACCTCTAAATCCATCTCCCTAGTCCACTATAAGACCCATAAATACTACCTATTTTTATAGCGATAATAACAGAAGCAGAATCTGTTGAGTACATTATATGCCATGGACTGGTACATATTTACTATGAGATATTTCATTTAATGTTTATACAAATGGTTTATATAATGGGAAATTGAGGCTTAAATAGGCTGAGTATTTCTCCAAGTATCCCCTAGTTAGTAAATAGATCTAGGATTCACACACAGGAAATTCAGCTGCATAGTCTGTTAGCCCATAGGTTTTTCTCCCCCTTATGGTCATAGCCATTGATCAGAATGTCTTGAGGATAGCTCACAGTCAATATGTACGATGTGGCTGAGTTCTATCTTCTCTGCAGTCTTCAACAAACCTATTTTTCCTGTTATAATTTTCATCTTACCAGATTTTTGAACTAAAATTAAGGCCATATCTTAGAAAATTTTCTTATTCTGCCTGCCTCCATATCAGTTAATTAGAAGCTGTTTATTTCAATGTCTAAGCATCCCAGCTATCATGTTTCCTTTCACCATGTCTACTCTACTCCTACTGCCATAGGATAGAATCTCACCCCTCATAAAAGTCTTTTGAATTGATAATTCTGTCTCCAATCTGGCCTCTTCACCATTCTCTACTCTTATGCTAGAATAAGCTTTCTAAAATCCAACTCCCATCCTTTCTGCTCAAGATTTTTCAGTGGCCACTCACTGCCTTTTAAGTGACAGTTAAAGCCTTTGGTGTGATCTATAAGCCCCTTCATTGACTGATCTACTATGACTTTCATCATGCATCTATCCATGTTCCCCTAAAGCACCTCATATTCAGTCATCCTAAACTACTTTAATTCCATGAATACACTATGCTTTTTTATGGTTCCATCTTTTAAATTTATTGAGCCCTCCTGTATTTGGAACTTCTTTCCTCTATCCTGCTGATCATCTTGTACTTTATTCTTCAAGACTACTCATGCTTCAGTTCCTCTTGGAAACCTTCCTAGAAATAGATCTACCACCACCCCAACCCCACCATTCCACCTCTTCAGGCAATTAGGAAAGCCAAGACTGTGCATTTCTCTAGTATGGTTCTTATCACACGTTGTCTTGTGTCTCTGCACCAGACTGAGAGCTCCTGAGTGCAAACACATGCCTTGTAAGTTGTAGTGTCCTCAGCATTTCGCATATGGCAGATATTCAATGAATACCATCTGGATGAAAGAATGAATAAATGCATGAAGCATTTTCCTTATTTTCCTATTCAGCTTAAGAACAAAACTTATTTGGTTGATGGAATTTTAGGAAGGACATCTTAAAAGAAGAAAATATTTACTTGAGAACAGTAGGGGCCCCTGGGTGGCTCACTCGGTTAAGCATCTGACTCTCGGTTTCAGCTAAGGTCATGATCTCACAGTTCCATGTGTTCGAGCCCCACTTTGGGTTCTGCACTGACCGTGAGGAGTCCAGTTGGGATTCTCTCTCTCTCCCTCCCCCACCTTCTCTCTCTGCCCCCTCCCCACTTGTGCACACACACTCTCAAACTTTCTAAACTAAAAAATACTTTCTAAACTAAAAAATACTTTCTAAACTAAAAAATACTTTCTAAACTAAAAAATACTTTCTAAACTAAAAAATACTTTCTAAACTAAAAAATACTTTCTAAACTAAAAAATACTTTCTAAACTAAAAAATACTTTCTAAACTAAAAAATACTTTCTAAACTAAACTTTTTAAAAACTAGAGTAAAATAAACTTTAAAACTTAAAATAAACTTTAAACTAAAATGGTACCTCCCTGAACACAAAACACCTCTGAACAATTCCAATATATAATTGAACATATTAGAATTAAATACAGCCTTCTGTAGCACATATATGATTACTGTATTTCTGTTCATCCACAAAATATTCCTTGAAACAGTACAGTATAATAAGTTATCATATGGAACCACATATAAACTTTTATCATGTTTTGTTTATTAAATATTTTTATTTAAAAAATGCATGGAACATTTATCTATTGACAATGTCACTTATTATTAGGGAACCAAAGCAGGTAAAGCCTCATTTGCAAAGTCCATGCAGAAAACAAGATTATAGGCAATTCTTCCTTTAATCTGGCATAATATTCTGTAACACGAGCCTAAAGTGTTCAAATCAAGCATTCATTATGAATCTTTGCCAGGTGAGGGTTCTTCAGTAGCTCTGCCTACCATGGAAGACAAGCTGTCCATTTCTTTCTGAGGAAAACTAATAATCATTTCAATGTATTTAGTCTAAATAGTCACTTCACTAATATACTCAACAACATAGTCTATTGAATTCAAAATAACATGGAAAGAATTATTTTAAGATATTATGTGGAAAAATAAAAATAAAACCGATTTCTAAAGAACATAGTATATATATATTATATATAAATGTATCCTAAACAGAGAGGTTATGACTTTTGCTTCATTTATAAATATCATTTATTGCAATTTTTTGAAACCTGTAATTACATCAAATAGGGTCGATAGTAAGATAAATAATAGTAACTAAAAAGTTAACAAAACAGTTAAATTCCTATGTGAAAGCAGTGCTTGATCTTTCACAGGTAACATTTGTCTTTTAGCAGTAGCTTTCAAAGTCTTAAGAATAAATTAATTTTATACCTTAAGGTAGGGCCAATAGGAAAGAGTTTTTGAAGAAAGAACATACCACCATGTAACCTTCAAATTATACTCTGTAGGTCTGCTCTAATCAAGGTCAGCTCTGTTCACAAATATCACTGAAGTTCACATGCTATTTATCTTGAATTCAACAAGTATCCAATATTAAATATTAAATAAAAATACTCAAATAAGCACATCAAAAAAATGTCAGTCTTGGGCACACCAGTGTGGCTCAGTCGGTTAGGTGACCTACTTTGGCTCAGGTCATAATTTCATGGCTCATGGGATCAAGCCCCTCATTGGGCTCTGGGCTGACAGCTCAGAGCCTGGAGCCTGCTTCAAATCCTGTGTCTCCCCAATCTCTCTCTCTCTCTCTCTCTCTCTCTCTCTCTCTCTCTCTCTGCCCCTTCTCTGTCTCAAAAATAAACATTAAAAATTTTTTTTTAATTTCTTATAGAAAAAAATTAAAATAGGACTTTGTATTTCAGTATAATACTTTATAGACCTATAATTTGGTACAATATCCTAATTATTTTAAAGATACAAAAGAATGAGCCTAATTGTCCAACCAACATCACCAGGGATTTCAGCAAATACTTCAGTTTCTATACTTAGTAAATATACTACTTAGCCCTACTGTGTATACTAGTGTTCTAATGGAATCTAGTGTTCTAATGGAATCTTTCTACTGGACAAGTGGGATCCTTCTACAAATTCATTGTGTCCTGATATGAGTGCTTTATATTTGACTAAGTATGATAATTCTTCATTTGATAAAATAAGTCAGATTTGCAGGTTGTCACTTATGTTGGGGAAGAGAGCTCTACATTTTAGGAGAGTTGGGTGCTCTAGATACAATCTTCATTTTTGAGATTAGATCATTATTTTGCAAAATTATGATCTACAGATTCATTAAACATGTGCAATGGTCTCATACAACTCATGTGTTCAATACCAGTGTGGGAATTCATTGTTACAGCCATGAGTAATCCATGGACTCATTAATGCAACACACTGAATATTAAATCAGTAAGGTACGTATTTTTGTCAGATTAGGGAAATCTCTCATTTGTTAAGGAAACTTGTTTAAAATAAATATATTTAGGCCCTTCTCCTAGCATTTTCATTTCTTATATCTGGGATGTATCCTCTGAAGCCAGTCTAGCACTAATCTGTGGATCAGCACTGGGAGAGCCACTGATATAAAACATGCTGATCATGGCTGAAGAGACCGTTAGAACCCAGAATTTGAAGGGCCCAGTAGACCTGTAATGATTAATGTATATGTAAAGTGCTTAGCATAGTGTCTGGTAAAAGTAAACGTTCAATAAATGTTGATTATTGTTGTTTAATTCACTTAAGATCAAAATTTACATTTTAATTATTAAACCTCCATGAAGTGAAACGGATTATGATGAATTTTATCGAAATTTTCCCGACAGTATCATTTTTTCTGTGTGTGGGCAGGCAAATTTTAGTCAGTTTGGTCTGCTATGTACACTGAAACAATCTGGCACCCCAATATTTAACCAGAGGCCTTTCATTTACATAGATTTTTCCCATGAGTGCACAGAGCTAAATTCTACTGATTGGATCATATTTCTACCAAGAAGCATAGATACTGAAATAACTTTTTGGAATATTTTGGAATATTTTGTACTTGACTTCAAAAATCCCAGATCTACCATTGGATCACCGTATGACCTCAGCCTTTCTGAAAAAGTTTCCTCATGTATATACACACCTCACACAACTGTTAGGTGAATTTAACTAGATTACACATACAAATCACATGTCTAAAATATGCAATAGGCATATAAAGGTCTAGTCTCCTTATTTTCGCTCCCTTTCCCAATCTCCAATATAAGCCAGTGAATCAGAATTTGTTCACTGTTTACGGTGTACATTTTTTCATATAGATTTGTACCGAACTTCAAATGATTTAGAGTTTTCTACTTTAAAACACTATTTTGTACTCAACACACATCCTCAGAATTGTTATCTTACAGTTTCATGTTTATGTCACTGAGAGTGGTGTCTGTGTGAAGCTGGCAGCGTCAGATGCACCTGATACACTGAAAACCTGAAATAATTTAAATCAAGAAGGAAAGCCTATTTTATATTAAGATATGAAGAACTCTGGGATTTAAGTATGGTAGATGTACCAGTAGTTAAGAATGAAGGGTTTAAAAATCAAACTTTCTTTGGTTAAGTCTCAACTCTTCCACTTATTGTCTGTACCTTTGAGTAAGCTTCGCTTCTTCCCTGAGCCCTGGTTTACAAAGAATAGTGGTTACTTCATACAGTAAACATGTGCAATGGTCTCAGAATTAAATGAGACAGTGTAATGTAGTGCTTACCATAATGTTCAATAAATAAGAATCATACTGATACTTTCAGAGAGTAACAGCCCAGGGTTAGTTACAAATAACAAATGCTAGTATCACTGAAATAGACTTTGGTTCTCTCAAAACAATAGGTATTGCCTTTTGAGGATGTTTACCAATCCTTCTCCAGGGGTACTGGTAGGTTCTACTTTACAATTTATTATATGAAGAGTTTCTTCCCCCATAACTACCCTCTTGTCCCCTCCCCAGCCTTCTTCCTCTTTCCCACGCACCCTTTAGAAGAACTATTCCATTGTAAATCAACCCTCTTATATTTCTGAATGTTCACAGAATGCTACTTCTACCTGTTTGCCTTAAACGAAACTGGGCTTCGGAGAATTTGTTCTATCAGCCATTCTCTATTTCAGGCATTGGAGGCAACAACTATGAATCAAGTTAGCCTTTTGTGACTTGAAAACCATTATTCTTCTACTCTGATGCAGAAAACCCCTCTTTTTTCAAGATCATGACATCTACTCTCCATCCAACCTGCTCTATTCAGACCTATTAGCTTATGGGCCTACAATTTAAGTTCTTTAACACAAGGTCTCCACTTGCCTTTTTAGGTCTTCACAGAACCATCCAAGGCCAGGTGTAAATATTCAGCCATTTGATCACTGATAGTCTTCTCCTTTTATCTCAAAAATCTTTTCTCATCCTGTACCACAGGAACCTACTCTCACGGTCACACTGACCTCACCATTCATACAACAAGCACACATTAAGGACCTACTATGTGCTAAGCACTTCTGAGTATACAGTCATGATCCAAACTGACAACAAGCCCTGCTCACGTGTAATCTGCTTTTACAAAGGGCTACTCTTACCAAGATGTTCTCATACCTCTTTTTTAAAGTTGTTTATTTTATTTTGAGATAGAGAAAGCACAAGTGCGGGAAGGGCAGAGAGAAAGAATCCCAAGTAGGCTCTGTGCTGACAACAGAGAGGCTGATGCAGGGCTCAAACTCAGGTATCATGAGATCATGACCTGAGCTGAAGTCAGCCACTTAACTGACTAAGCCACCCAGGTGCCGCTAACAACACTCTTTTCTAGGAATACTTGTTTGCTGTTTTCTCTGATATTTCTGAATAAAGCCTTAATTTTCTTCCAGGCTAAATGTCTCACCATAGCTTTACTTCTTCTTGAGACTCTATTGTATCAATGCTTTAATCTTTTTCTTGTTATCTTATCAGTGTTCCCTGTCCTTGGGTCACTTCCAATCCACTAATCCACTACTTTAATTAAATTTAAGTGCACGATTCCTTTGCCACAGGCTTCAGTGTCCTGTTAGAGAAAAAAAAAAAAATCACAGAACCAAGCTCACCACTGCAAAATTAAAGTGTCCATCTTAAATAGGGTTCCAGTAGAGCAGGACAGATGCTTTTCTGTTCATGGCTTTAGCTTCTTAAGGTAGTCATTCTACTCAAACACCCTGCTACTCCTTTAAATCCTTCTCTCTAAACAGATGGCCCTTCTTGTTTTGCAAGAATATTAAAACACTGAACAGCAAATTTATTTACTACCTACAATTATCTATACCTGTGTACATTCACATTTTCATTCACTCAACATTTATTGAGAGCCCAGGTTTCAAGATTTATTCTAGGACCTTGGCATACATCACAAGATAAAAGTGAAGATACCCGCCTTCATCTAATTTACATCCTAAGAAGGAAAACAGTAAGCAATGACCATGGTATATAACATGTGATTATGTTACTATGATATATACATATTGCTTATTGTTATATAACATCAGTCTTAGAGGTCAGTGCTGTGGGTAAGAGCAAAAACAGTTCAAGGTTAAAAGGATTAGGAGTGCCAGGATGCTTGCAATATTAAATTGGCTGGTCACAGGAGGCCTCACTGAGATTAGTCTTCAGCAAAGGCTTATGAGATGAGAACTTCAATGAATCTCAGATTTAGGCTTCAGACTCATAAGAGAAACAATTTATCTTCTATGAGGTTATATTCACCATCTCCACAAGTCTCTTACAGGTTTGGAACCTGTTCATTTTTCTTTTCCCCTGTAATTTATATTTTCTCCTCATAAACATGGTCTGATTTCCCTATATGTGAAATTAAGAAATACCCTCTTACCTGGACTACATCTAGTTATTTCTTCTCTTACCAGGTGAGTTACTTGAAAAAAATAAATAAGTAAACAGGCAGATGCTACAATCTGACAGTCCATAACCCCAATGGGGCTCAAAAATGTATTCATGTGATACAATAGTGTTTTGGGACATGTAAATTTTATTGTGGACAATTTTAGACATAGCGTATATTTTCTACTTAGCCATGGTTCCCACCACCCCTCCCCAACTCCCAATCATATTATACTGTGTCTTTTCATTCATCTGTGTTACCTGTGTGGTTGGTCTCAATCATTTGGCCTTGTAAATTTGGACCTATGCTTTCAAATATTTCTGATAGCAGAATAAGAGGGACTTTTGGAAAGTGACTAGCATGTTGATTATACTACCTTTAAGTATTGCCAAAATTCAATTATGTGGCAATAGCAGTATAAGATAATAAATTCCATATAACATTTGGCGAATTTACCTTTATTATTGAGAATGGATTATTATATATAATCTACTCTGGAGCCAAAATAACATTGTTTTTCCTCAATGAAGAAATATTTGAATCCTCATACTATCTTAACACTTGGGTATTCAAAAGTAATGTAAATCTAAAACCATGTGTCCACAACCCAACTACATGGGAATTATCCTGAGTCAGAAAGAGTCCAGTTCATTTTGCCCAATCCTAATAGTGTAGTAATTTCTACCTCCAATTAGACAGTGCCTCCAGTACAGAAGAGAATAGGAAGTAAATAAGGATGAACAGTGCTATAGGGTTTCCACAGAAATCTAGTTACTGAGATATACCACAAACAAGAAGTCTTCTATGCACAGTGGAATCCTGGTGGTAATGGGGGTGGGGTGAGGATATTATTCTGGATATAAAACACTTAAGTTCTTGCTATGCCAACAACCTTCTTTTGAATGAGAGTCTGGAAGTGATTTTATGAACTTATGCTGTAATGCTTCATAACATTTTATCCTGTTCCCTTGGCATAACCAATAACATCATGACATGGTACATCAACTAAATCAGTTATCCAAGGGATGACCAGTGACTCCAGAGAGCCTGGTACAAAAGCTCCATCTATGCCTAACTCAGAAAGATCATCTCCTAGGGATCTGAGGTATGAGACATAATGGTAGAGATAAGAGACATAAATACAGAAATAAAGATAGAAGTAAGGGATGGGGCGGTAGTAGAAAAAAAAAAAAACAAAAACAAAAACAAAGAAATTGCTTTTCCTGACTCTACCAAAAAGCAAAACGGTGATAGGGACCATTTTATTGGTAGAGTGCTAGAGGGGGGATAAAGAATTCTCTGCTGCTAAGAGATCAGTAAGACCACTGGGTCATTAGAGTTGCTTGTACCTTCAAACTCATTCTAACCTTCCATGAGGAGCATATAGCTATATGAGCTACATTCTCTGAAGAAAAATTGCAGGCCTCCATTGACAGAACAGTAAGAGCCACACAAAACCCTCCAGTAGATATGCTTTAGGTAAGTATCTGCTAGGAACCACATTGGAGTTTTCCAAATTTAGATATGAAAACTGTGAAAGAACAAGAACATTCCATGCACCCTAAGTATTAAGAAATACTTATCCTGTATATCTGGGCCCCATCCAAAGAGGAGAAAACAGAGTGGAAAACATAAGCTACAAATATCAAATGCTCCCTTTATATTGCAATAATTTGAAGAATCTAAGATTAAAAAAAACCTTTTAGAATTCAGCTTTATAAAAAACAAATTCTTAAACTGTTGGTATTCCCTTTTTAAGTTTGAGAGAGAGAGAGAGAGAGCACGAGCGAGGGGAGGAACAGAGAGACAGACAGACAAAGACAGAATCCCAAGCAGGCTCCAAAGCTGGCAGTACAGGGCTCAAACACACCCAACTGTGAGATTGTAACTGAGCGGAAACCAAGAGTTGGATGCTCAGCCGACTGAGCCACCCAGGCGCCCTTAAACAGTTTGTATTCTACCTTTACCTGTGATAAATATAAACATTTTCTTGCAGTTGTGTCTAGCTAAGTGAGCACAGTGGTATGGTCTTAAAGGCAGAAGCTTTTTTTTTTTTTTTAATTTTTGTAGTTGTCACTAGTTATTATTAGTCAAAGAATGATATTTAAAGTTTTGACACTATAAAGTTTCAGGAAGAAAGTCAACTTGAAACAGACAACCTTTATTTAATTATCTAGGTTCTGCATGGGTCTTCCATTTCAAAACACAGCTCTCTCTTACCTAATGAGCTTCATTTACTCAACACTATACCCTAAATGAAAAATACTGAATTTTTAAAATCCATTAACTTTAATGGAAACTATTATGATACCTCTACCTCAGTCCAAAATACCCAGTTTTCACATTTAGAAAAATATATCAATTGAATGAAACATTCATGTAAGCAATAACTGAAAGTAAATATGTACAATTTGATACAATTTTTTTTAAAGAAGTACTTGCCAAAAGAAGAAGTCTTGATAGCAATGGTGGGTGAGGGAGGAGTTTGCAAGTGAGTCCTCTTTTCTACATGAATTATTTTGTCATAGTCTTCACAAATTTTTAATGGTCTTAGGGCTCATGATGACTTTATACTCAAACTTCACTTAAAAATTAAGGTAAGCACAAGGGTGCCTGGATGGCTCAGTCAGTTAAGCATCCAACTTTGGCTCAGGTCATGATCTCATGCTTTGTGAGTTTGAGACTCGCATAGGGCTGTGCACTGCCAACGCAGAGCCTGCTTCAGATCCTCTGTCTCCCTCTCTTTCTACCCCTCCCCTGCTTGCCCTCTCTCAAAAATAAACTCAAAGAATCAAGGTATAGCATAGAAAAAACATTCAGGCCAAATTAAGGCTCAATGAGACGGTGCTTTGAAACACTGAGCATGTGCATTCAACAACTAGATGGGAGAAGATTCTACTCTTTCACCCCTCTTGCTCTGTGCAATTATACAGAGCCAAACATGGTAGGTTTATCCCAACATGGTGCATAATTCAATTTTGTCCCATACATTATTCTCTGAATAAGAACTATATGCCAAGGTGATAAGCTTATCTGCCAAAACTAATATAAAAATATCCCATTTCATGTCACATTCATTAGGTACAGTATTTTGAGGAAAAATCATTATGGTAAATGAATGGCAAAAAGTCATTCATTCAACAGTTCCATGGACACTGAGTCTACAAAATTCAATGTTCTTACCTTGGTCTCGACACCCTATATGTTACCTGGCCCTGCCTACTCTCACAACTTCATTTGTATCACTCTTCTCTTGCTCATTCTGCTCCAGCCACCCTGACCACCTTTTTGATCTTCCAATATGCCAACCTTGCTGGTCTCAGGATCTTTACAATGGCTGTTCTCTCTGCTGAGAATGCTCTTTTCACTCCAACTGTATGGCTTATAGAATGCATGCTCTATGAAGATGAGGATTTTGTCTGCTTTTATCACTGCTCTATCCCCACTACCCTCTCACATATAAGATGCTCAACAAACAGCTGATGTTAAGTGAATGAACAAAGGACATGTCTGTTTGTAGACCTATTAAGGGACAGTCATGACCCAAGAAGAAGGGTGGAATATGAGAAGTTTGCTTTTTGATTTTAGGTGTTTTTGCTCTTGTTTTGATTTTGTTTTGTTGGGTTTTTGTTTTGTTTTTGTCTTGTTTAGTTTTGCTTAAAGATAACCATACTGCCCACACCACCTTGAATAATGGTGCTTCAGAATAGATGGGAAGATGGGAGTAAACTTGAATAATCAAGGAGCCTTAAAAATGCACCAACTGCTGAAATAAATCATTGAGAAATATTCTTCTCCTAGGAGAAATGTTTTGCAAAAAATTCTCTACTGAGAATTACTTTTGATACTTCAAGTCTTTGTAAAGTTAACTCACAGAGAAGTCAACAACCATCTGTATTTTTAAATAGGCCAATTTTTTAGAATTACGTTTTAAAGTTATATTTTGGAAATCTATCACTTTTTAAGATATTTAACAAAAAGCCAAGTGAATATTAAAACATTTCATTTGGGGCCAGCAGACACATGAAAAGATGCTCAACATCACTAATCATCAGGGAAATGCAAATCAAAACCACAATAAGGTACTACTTCACACCAGCCAGAACTGCCATCAAAAAGATAGAATTAATTCTCACCATTAGCATTGGTGACAATGTGAGAGGAACCCTCATACACTGCTGGTAGGGATGTAACTTGGTGCAGTACTATGGAAAACAGTATGGAGATTTCTCACAAAATTAAAAATAGAAATATGATGATCTGATATTTCCACTGCGGGGTGTTTACCCAAAGAAAATAACATTAATTTGAAAAGATATATACACCCCTATGTTTAGCACGTTATTTACAATAGCAAGATACAGACACAAACCTAAGTGTTCACTGACAGATGAATGGATAAAGAACATACGAGATTTGTTTATATATATATATAGACACACACACAGCTATATATAAAGATATATATATGCATATATATACATATATACATATACACACACATGCATACACACAATGAAATATTAGTCGTAAAAAAGAATTAAATCTTGCCATTTGTGTCAAGTACAGCATAGGGAATATAGGCAATACCATATTACAGTAACAGATATAACTATACAATGCTCACCCCAAGAAGTGTAATGTGTTGAGTTCGCAAACCACTGTTACACATATGAAATTAATATTGAATGCAACTACACTTGATTTAAAAAAATATTTCATTTGGATTGTGTGAACCCAGGTGATTAAAGATAAATTATAAAATTTGCACAACTATACTATATGCATGTTTCTATGTTATCCATGTATTTTCTCATTTGATCCCTACAATCATACTGCATCAGAAAGGATAGTTACCATATCCCTATTTCACATATAGGGACACTGAAGCAAGAAGAAATTATACTAGTTAACAAATAATAAGTCAGGAGTAGAAGATATATACATGACCTCTGGGCCAGTGCTTGGTCTTCCATTCCAAAATCCACTCCTTAAAAAATGCTTTCAGAAAATCAGTGGTATTTCCAGCAAAGAATCAAAGCTTGAAGCTGGTAATCATATCCTCATTAGAGAATCAATTTTTAACTAATAAAGCTCTGTGGCCATAGCCTTATCCCTTACAGCTTTTCAAGAAGATCTCTTACAAACTGTTTACTCTGCATTTCATACAGTGTTATGAGGAAATATCAACAACTCCACACACGCATCAGACCACAGGTGAAATTGCAGAGCTCAGGACTTCCTAGGTACCAACTAGGAGTTGGGAGAAAAATCTACATGTAGAAACAAACAAAAACACATTTTCTCATTCTGTGAAATTGTTTTTTTCTTTTTACAAATATAATAATCTCTAATATGGTATGTCCCATAGAGTTTTAAAAGTTATTCCTCATTTTAGAAAGTCCGGCTTTCAGTGAAAGTCAGGTATAAACTTTACAGAATCATTATTCACTTCAGTCACTATAGTTCATGAATCTCATAATCCATTATTTATGCATGGAAATTGCCAGTACTATCAAAGAATATCAACCTGAACTCTGCACAAGATTTTTGTGCATATGTGGAGTATCAAACTCAAATGCTAGTGTGTGTGCATTTATCTGATGGCAATTTTTTGCTTATGTTTTCCACAATAAAATTAGATTGAATGCATTTTAATATGTCAATTTCATTTCTGCAAAAATTTTGTAATGGAGGTGATATCTAGCCAATGCCTATTAGGTTAATTTACATGCAGGTCATTTTACATGAGGCAAACATGTTTCATCTGCTCTACATTAGCACAGTCCTAAAAATTGCCAAGCTGAGTCTCAACTGTGATCTATACAGCCCAGGATTTAGCCTTTGATCCTCAGGACAACCCAAAGCATCATAAGAGTTGTCTTCCCAAATATAAAAAGATCAAGACCCACTCAGTAGGAACGTACAACAACTTTCGATTTTTAACTTTATTTTTAAGATCCTTCTCAGACACATAAGGGAATCAAATAGGAAATTGTGATGTAACAGTGGTCTAACCAGAACAAGGCAATCTCATCACCAGCTCAGATGAATGTATTACCCAGTCCTGCAGATGCTTTTGCAAGGTGATGAGTCTTACACTGGGAAAGATGCCTTTAGACTCCACCTACAAATAAGAAGGGCCACTAACCTCAGGATCTCACGACTGTTAAGATGGAGCCTGAGAACTTCTGTGGCGTTTGGCAGATGTATTTAGTCTGTTTTTAGGCTACTAGTAACATCTAATTCCTTAGCCTCTATTAGGTAGAATCTGCCTAGACCATATTGTGCTCTCTGTTGATAATATGCATTAACTGACTCATGAGAGCACTTTTATATTTGTTAAAATGATAATCCTCACATCTGAAAAAGTGAGTAAGCACTTAAAAATGTTAGTTTTCTTCAAATTGTGACTTCCCAACAAGATACAGTATTTTTTTACCTTTTAGAAAGGAAATATAATGGATAAATTCAAACATTTATTGATTACAGATAAGCATCTTCTCCCTATGTCCTAATTCTTTTATGAACCCCAGTTCATTTCAGTGCTGACCACTTCCCTAAGCTTCATATTTATAAACCCAGCTTCCAACTGGCATCTCTACCTAGGTATCTATTAGACAGATTAACCTTGGTATGGCTCCACAGAATTCTCAATTTCTTTACATCCTTTCCTCTCACCTGAGTAATGACATCCCCCCCAATTACTCAACTTGAAAACACAGGAGTCATCCTTGATCCTTCTCTTCAATCTACAGATCACTATTTGCTCCCTCAGTATTAATTATGGAAAAGTCACAGGCTATTTCTACTCTCTTGGCTTCACATCAGCTCACTGTTTTTGCCACATCTTAGCTTAGCTGTTCCCATTGCATTCTTTGGCTGTTCAACTGAAATAAGCTATTTTTTTAAGAAGCTTAAAATGTTCCTGCCTCCCAACATTTCTGAATCCCAAAGATACAAAGACACAGAGGAGACTAATGTGGCAGAAAAACCAGAGTTTAAATTCTGTTATTTTCTTACTGAGGAACTTCCCTGGACATGTTCTAAATCAGCATGTCTCAAATAGTTTCCCACTACAACAGGTATTATTTACTTTCTTATGGATGATATTCATTCAACTCCTTGTTAACTATAGAATCTTCAGCCTTTACTATATCAAATATATACAAATCAGTGAGAATCTTATCACCAGATTAGCTATAATAATGCATTTTATTAGCTATAATAAATTAGCTTAATAAAGTAGCTATAATAAAACTAATTTATTGGCAAATTCAGGACCCTGATTATTCATTAAAAGTATTACATATTACAAATTTATACCAATTTGTCTAGATGATCTCTAAAGTCTCTAAAGTTTCTATAAAACCTATCAGCCTTAGCCACAGTAGGATACGAAATAGCTGTTCTCTGAATATTGCTTAGGCTTAAGCTTTAAACCAGTTACCCTGGGGTGCATGAGTGGCTCAGTTGGTTAAGTGTTCAACTTCAGCTCAGGTTAAGATCTCACAGTTTGTGGGTTCGAACCCTGCACCAGGCTTTATGCTGACAGCCCTCTTTGGATTCTGTGTCTCCCTCTCTTTCTCTGCCCTGTCCTTGCTCACACTCTGTCTCTCTCTCAAAAAAAAAAAAAAAAAAATAAACATTAAAAAAAAAATTTAAACTAGTTACCCTAATTCATTTAATTAATCCATGAAAAGTGAGTGGTGCTGTCCTAATCAAGATCTTCATTTACTCAGATCCTGTACATATGACCCTGCACAAATTATACTAGATTTCTTGTTGATCATTCAGTTGATACAAAAAAACAAAATCAAAGCAAAAAACCCTGTTCATCTTTAAGAAGTCTGCAGCATAGTGCAAATTCAAAGAAACAAATCAAGTGACCTCTTTTAAGTTCCTGCAAGAAAAACCACTGAGGTACAAGGTTCACCTTGTAGAACCATGGAGGTATTCTACTACCTTTGCCTTTATGCTAGACAGCCATGCTTACCTATTATCCCGACTATGTCTGCAGTATGAATGGTAAGATCATGCATAAGGTAAGAGATTATGTCGTTTTTCTACACTCCTTTCTAACCAAATATACTGACCGTACATCCTTCATTTTCCTAAGCTCAACATGTCCAGAAAAAGCAAGCTTTGAAGTTATAATGATTAAGCATACTGTCTTTTCTCTGTTTCCTTTACAGCAACCATTCACTATTTTGATGGGCAGATATTTTCTACTTGAGAGACAGGAAACCTGTAGAAAAATTTATACATCTTATGTAAGTTCAGACATACGGCAAAACCATTGGAATTTCAGTATATCCTTCAAGTTTCCCTTGAAGTCTTGACTCTTCAATTAAAAATCAAAACAATGATGAGCCTTCCCTATTTCAGTAACTCTTTGGTTGTGAAACATCCACTTCAAGAACTAGGCACTCATATTGCTAATGAATGACTTTTACAGCTAATACATTAGAGAGTTTCCAATTAAGCTAAAGCTTATAGAACACTGGCCTTTGCTCTGCTCTCTCATAAATCCATGTAACTGTTGGGCTGTTACTCTTTGTAGCATCTTTTATTTGGAACAACTGACTCCAACTCTTTCACCTCTCCTTTTAGACTCCCCATCTCATTTACAATTCTGTCTCTAGGTTTATCCTCCTTGGTACTACCCTCCTATTTTCATGCTTTCACTTCATATATCAGATATGGCTATTGATAATTCTGATTTATTCACTATATGTTAGTTATCTTTATATGCTGCTACACATGATTCATTTTTTGGGTTGTTTTTTTGTTTTTGTTTTTGTTTTTGTTTTGAAGTACTCATTCAGTTGTTGTGAGGCTGGTCCATAGGGGTGCAGAAAAGTTCTCTTTCCTTTAGTATTGAGAACTATTCAAGAGTTTTTATAAAATTGGCAAATGTTAAGAATATATAGCTATTAATGCTGATCTGGACAATACATCCTGGCATTAATATTACAAAATTCTAATTTTCAAAACGTTATAACATTTTATAGATGAATTACAATAGAAGAAAGTATGAAAATTTTTAAAGATGACAATAACATCTAATTTATCAACAAACTATTCAATAACTATTATTAGACTCTGTGGTCATGACACAAGTCAGTGCTTACAACGTAATTAGATCTTGCAATTTGATCTCTTTCCTCATAATTCTCCAAAGTGACAGTCATTTTCTGACAGCCCTTGTCATAATTACATTTTTTGACTCAGTACAAGTTAATCCAGCTAATATCATGAGTCTTTGAATATATTCAGAATATACTGATCAAGACAAACAAGTATAAATTTAACTGTTTAGTACTTTGTAAATCATTTCTCAATTCATTTCTCAACCAACAGTACCCAACACAGTGGAAAACTTTCCTTTAAAATAAATATTTTATCATTTACAAAGTTAAATTAATTGTGACAGTCTTATCTAGTAAATGTACATGTTCACCTATATGTAGTCATATTAATAACACCATTCCTTTCATGAAGATGGATCTATGTAGCCGCCATCATTACAAATCTCACTTGGAAATGTTTGGAAGGTAGATTGATGAAGAAAGATGTGCACTAAAGTGGTACTTAAACTAGTTTTAGTCTGAGCTCTGCTGATGAGAGCTATCTTGCATTCAATAGGATTCTTGATATTTATGGACCATTGTTTTCCAGTATGCAAAATAAACTCATCCAGAGTGATTGTGCACATGCCCAAGGCTGCGTCCCATAGAGGATGGCTTCAGAGACTTTACACTGGAGAAATGCACTCACAAAAATATTCTATTCAAGTGTGGTAGGCAAAATAATAGCTCCCCAAAGTGGGGCATATCCTACTTGCTAAAAACTACAAATGGTAGGTTACATTGTAACAAGGCATTAAGTTTGTAGCTAGAATTAAGGCTGATCAGTTGACTTTGAGATAGGGAGATTTCCTGGATTTCTGAGGCGGGCCCAATGTAACAATAAAAAAATCTGTATAGTACAGAAGAGGGAGGCAGTCAAGTCTCTGTTAGAGGAATGCAGCGTGAGGAATCCTGACTAGCTAGCTATTTCTGGCTTTGAAAACAGAAGGGGACCACAAGTCAAAACCTGATCTCAACCTAGAACCTGGAAAAAGGCATGGAAGTGGATGCTCCTCTTGAACCTCCAGAAAGAAAATAGACAAGCTGTCACCCTGATTTTTACCCATGGAAAATCATTCTGGACTTCTGACCTCCAAGCAGTAGGATAATAAATTTGCTTTGATTTAATCCAAATTTGTGATTATTATAGAGCAACAGAAAATAACTGCATCGAGTCGCTAAACAAACAGCAACATAATATCAAAGATGGAAGAAGGGAGTCAGGTTTCAAACTACCACAATAAAATGTCCACTTTCCAGAAACTTACGCATGCAAAGAAACAGAAATATAACCCATACACAGAAAAAACAGCAGGCAACAGAAACTGTGAGAGGGCCTAGATGTCACATTTAATTGACACAGGCTTCAAAGAAGCCACTACACACATGTCTAAAGAACTAAAAGGAACAAGAATTAGAGAGAAAGAAAGAAAAAAAAAAAAGAAGATGTGAAGACAATGTCACAAAGAGAATAAAGAACAAAATGGAAACACTGCAGTTGAAAAGTACAGTGGCCCAGAGGAAAAATAAAATAAAATCACTAGAGGAGATCAATAGTGTATTTGAACTGGCGTAAGAAAGAATCAAGGTACTTGAAGATAGATCAATAGAGATTATACAATCTGAAGAACAGAGAGGAAAAAAAAATAAAAGGACAGAGCCCCAGAGAAATGTGGGACACCATTAAATGTATCAAAATTTACATAACAGAAGAACCAGAAGGAGAGTAGAGAGAAAAAGGAGCAACGAAAAAATAAATAAATAAAAATAACTGAAAATGTTCTAATTTGATAAAATAAAACAAAACAGTAAACCTCCAAGAAGCTCAATGAACTTCAAGTAGCTGTTTTGTGTTTGTTCCAGCCTATTGGCAGTATGGTAGAAGCTGGGAACTTTTGGGGCCACTGTAATGAGCCTGTACTCCTTATGTAAAGCCCCCACAGACATTTCCCTGGCTGGAGCCAACGTTGGGGCTGTAAAGGCCTTGTAGTTCTTATTAAAATTACAAGATGCACCTTAGCAATAAAAACCAGGAAACTTTGAGAAAAAAAAAAAAAAAGGTTTATTATTCACAAGTCCTAGAGGATACAGGTCAGCCACACAGTGAGGAGGTGGGTAGAGAGGTAGACAGAGGACAGACATACAGAAAGAGAAAGGAATTGGGGCTCTGCCTTTAATGCAGTCATGAGTGGAATGCCTAGGCTTTCATAGGACCTTTCTATTTAAAACAAGAATGGGAATTCAAGTGCAGACAGGGAAACACAGGGTCATCCAAGTGGTCAGTTATCCAGGTCACCCAGGGCTTCCTAAAAGCAGAACTTTACTAGTGAGGGTAGCCAGGCTCTTTACCTAGTTGTACAGCCAGCAACATGTTCATTCGAGATGTAGGTCTTTGAAATGGATCTCAGTGATCAAAAGCTTCATGTCAAGCACTTATGTTATAGTGAAAAAGCTAAACGTCAGGCACCTACACTACAGTAACAAACACAAAAAGAACTACAACTAGACACACCATAGAAAATATGCTGAAGGCCAAAGAAAAAATTTTGATAGCACAAGAGAAAAATCACTGGTCACATTCAAAGAAACCCAAGTATGATTAATCACTGACTTATAATCCAAACCAGTGGAGGTCAGAAGACACAGGGATCACATATTCAAACTACCGAAAGAAGAAGAGCTGTCAACCAAGAGTCTTACAGTTAACAAAATGAAGAGAATCTTCGAAAATGAAGAGAGGGGTGCTTGGGTGGCTCAGTCGGCTAAGCGTCCGACTTCGGGTCAGGTCATGATCTCACAATTCGTGAGTTCGAGCCCCGCATGGGGCTCTGTGCTGACAGCTTAGAGCCTGGAGCCTGCTTCGAATTCTGTGTCTCCCTCTCTCTCTGCTCCTCCCCCGCTCATGCTCTGTCTCCTTCAAAAACAAATAAAAAAATAAAAAAAAATTTTAAAAGTGAAGAGAATATAAAAACATTTATAAAACAAAAAAACTGAAAAAATATCTTAAGACTAAAAGTGATACTAACAGTAATTCAAATCTACGTGAAAAACAAAGAGCACCTGTAAATTATATAATAAAAGAAAAATATAAACAAAAACTTCTCCTTTCTTCTGTTTCTTTTTAAAATAAATGTTTGTAACTGCACTGTTGGAACTCCACCAAATAGAAATGTCATGAATTTTACAATAGCAGCATCAAGGAGGTGGTGGGGGAGTGGGGGGCAGTGATGCAGAGGAAAGCTGTATTGAAGTAATGATACCAGACGGGTAATGGGAATCTACAGGAACAAATGAAGAGAATTCAAAATGGTAAATAAGAAGGTTAATATAACAAACTATAAATATGTACTTACTTTTCCTTTTCTCAGCTTTCTTAATAGACTTGAAATAACATTATACAAATAGACATTATGCAAAGTAGTAACTAAAACAATGTATTTTTATGTAACATATAGAGATGTGGTATGTATAACTAACAGCAACAAGCATTAGAGAGAACAGAGCTATGTCAGAGGAACATTTCTATGTCTCACTAGAATTATGTAATTATAAAGGTGAAGGGGATTCTTATGAGACATATGATAAACCCTCACTTGACTACTAAGAAGATAATTTTTTAATGTTTTTTTTTTTTTTTTTTTTTTTTTTTTTTTACTAATTTTTAAAGAGGTTTCAGTGTTAACTAGGGATGCCTGGGTGGTTTAGGTCATGATCTCACAGATCATGAGTTCAAGCCCCATGTTGGGCTCTGCACTGACAGCTTGGAGCTGGACCCTGCTTCAGATTGTGTCTCCCTCCATGCCATTCCTTCTCTCTCTCTCTCTCTCTCTCTCTCTCTGCTCCTACCGCTCTTGTGCTTCCTCTCAAAAATAAACATTAGAAAAGATGTGAACTAAAAAATATTCATTTAAAAAGAAGCAGTAGGGGCGCCTGGGTGGCGCAGTCGGTTGAGCGTCCGACTTCAGCCCAGGTCACGATCTCGCGGTCCGTGAGTTCGAGCCCCACGTCGGGCTCTGGGCTGATGGCTCGGAGCCTGGAGCCTGCTTCCGATTCTGTGTCTCCCTCTCTCTCTGCCCCTCCCCCGTTCATGCTCTGTCTCTCTCTGTCTCAAAAATAAATAAACATAAAAAAAAAAAATTTAAAAATAAAAAAAATAAAAAATAAAAAAATAAAAAGAAGCAGTAAAGGAGGAATAGGAAAATGACATGAGACATATTAAACAGTAAAAGATTTAAATCCAATTATATCAATAATGGTGAGTAGTAAGGAAATAAACAATCTATTCAAAAGGCAGAGATTTGAAGACTAGATCAACAAAGCATGAATCAAATACTGCTGTTTATAGGAGACACACTTTAGATTCAAAGATACAAACATGTATGTATTTGAAAGCAAATACATAGAAAGGGCTAAGTCATGTAAATAGCAACTATAAGAAAGTGGCTATACTCTTACCAAGGAAAATAGAATTTCAATAAAAAAAATTACTGGAGATAAACATTTTCTAAGCAAAAAACAGGCCAATCCATCAGGAAAATCTATCAATTATAAATATATATGAACCTAACAACAAACCCTAAATACATGAAGCAAAAACTGACAGAATTACAGGAAGAAACAAGACAATTCCAATAGTAATGAGAGTTCAAGAGTCTACTTCAATGTTTACACAAAGATCCATAAAAAAATGAAAAACATAAACAGTATCAATTAGACCTAATGGATATCTATTAACACTTCATATGCCAACAGTGGGATGCATATTCTCAAGAGTATATGGAACATTCTCCAGAATCCATCACGTTAGGCCATAAAACAAACCAAAGAATTTAGAAGGCCTGAGATTATACAAAGTGCGTGCTCCAACAAAAACAGTGAAACTAGAACAAAAAAAAATAAACAAAAGGGGGGGGGGGATACTGACATATCAGTGAAAATTTAAAAATATATCTATATAGCAAATAGATCAAATAAAAATAAGGGAAATTAGTAAATATTTGAGTTAAATTAAAACGAAGATACAGTATATCAGAATGCAGCTGGGGAAGTGTTCATGGGAAATTTCTAGCTATAAATACAAACATTAAAAAAAACAGACATCTCAAAAAAATAACCTAATTTTACTACCTTAGGACATTGGATAAAGAAAAGCAAATTAAACCCAAAGCCAGAAGAATAAAAAAAATTAGAGTATAAATCACAGAGATTAGAAAAACAAAGACAATACAAACAAAGTTGGTTTTTGAAAGGGTTTTTTGTTTTTGTTTTTGTTTTTTGTTGTTTGTTTTTAATTACAAACCTTTAGCTCGACTGACCAAAAAAAGAAAAGAAATACTCAGGTCACAAGTGAAAGAAGATACATTCTACTGATTAAAAAAAAAAAAAAAAAAAGATTTAAAAGGGATACAGCACAACTCTATGCAAAGAAATTATATATCCTAGAAGAGATGGACAAATTCCTGGACAGACAGACGCAAACTTCTAAAACTGAAACAAACAAGCAAAGTATCTGAATGGGCCTCCATTTAGAGCTTATTTAATTAGTAATTTAAAAGCCCTACAAAGACAAGCACAGGCCCAGATGACTTCAGTGATATAATTCTACCCAACATTTCAAGAAACATTATCCATTCTTCCCAAAGACTTCCATAGAACACAAGAGGAAAGAAGGCCTCCTAACTAATTCATGAGGTATTACCTTTATACCAAAGCCAAAGCCATCACAAGAAAATACTACGATCAATATATATATATTTTTTTAATTAATAAAGACACAGACTCCTCCACGACCAACAACCCAACAGCAAAAGAATTACACATTACTAAGAAGTGTGATTTGTCCCAGGAATGTAAAGTTGTAATATCTAAAAATCAATTAACATAATATACCTTATGAATAAAGCATTTAAAAACATGATTTCAATATACAACAAAACAACATTTGACAAAAAACCACATACTTCCATGACAAAAAACACACAACTAGGAATAAAGAACTTATTCAACCTGATAGGTTGTTTATGGACTAAATTAAAAAAAAAAATAAAACCATACTTAACGGTGAAAGACTGAATGATGACCTCCTAAAAATCAAGGGGTAAAAAAAAAAAAAAAAAGGACATCTACTCTACCACTTCCCCCACCCCCAACATTCTGCTAGAGGTGCTGGCCAGTTCAAATAGGCAAGAAAGTAAGAGGAATACATTTTGGGAAGAAATAAAGCTATTTGCAGATGATTTCTTGCATTCAGAAAATCCTAAGAAATATACTAAAGAAAATAGAATTCATAAATGAGTTCAAAAAGAATGTACAAGGTCAATATGCAAAAATAAACTTTCTGTATATTACTAGTTAACAATCTGAAGTTAACATTTATCATAGTATCAAAAATTAAATAATTAAGAATTTAACAAAAGAACTATAGAATTTATGCTCTGAAAACTATACACCATTACTGTAAGAAATAAGGAAACATGAAAGACCAATACATGATAAGATGCTCAACATCATCAGCCATCAGAGAAAGTATACCCCAACTATTAGATACCATTGTACAGGTAGATACCCATATGGTTATTATAAAAAAGTTAATAACAAGTGTTCGTGAGGATATGGAAGATTTGGAAGCCTCAAACACCAATAGTGCAGCTTCTTGGAAAAACAGTCTAGCACTCCCTAAAATGTTAAACAGAGTTACCATATTACCCTTCAATTCCACTCTGTAGGTATTCAACTATAGGTATATACCCAAGAAAATAAAAACATACACGTAAAAACCTATATATTGATGTTCATAGCAGTATTACAACCCAAATGCCCATCAAGTGATGAATGCACACAATGTATCTATACATGGAGCATTATTTAGTAGTTACCAAAAATGAAGTAGTGACACATGCTGCAATGGAGGAATCTTGAGAACATTATGGTAAGTGAAATAAGACTGCAGATTCTATTGAGATGAAATCTCCATTATAGAAAAAAAAAAAAAAAACTACAGATACAGAAAATAGATTAATAGTTGCCGGTGCCTGCAGGATTTGGGGTGAAATAAGAAATGACTGCTAATGGGTGTGGAATTTTTTTTTTGTTGGAGTGATGAAAATGTTCTCAAATTATATGGTGACCATTTCAGGACTCTGAATATTAAAACACCCAAACACCCAGACACCCAGACACCCAGACACCCAGACACCCAGACACCCAGACACCCAAACACCCAAACACCCAAACACCACTAAAGAAATTTTGGTGAAAAGTTTATGGACAAAGTAGTAGATCATATAATCTATTTAAATATAAGCCTATGTTTTTACAACTATAGAAGATGTAATTTTATAGAAAGTATTACTTTCCAAATAAGAAAAATTATAATTGCCATTGGCAAATGTTACCATTTTAAGACTCATTAGGCTGAATTGTTCGATTCTTCAAATATCAGCATTCTGAGTTTATTAGCCTTTGTTTTCCCTGTCGTTTTCCCCTAATGTAAAGGAGTTGATTTTCTGTACTTGAAGAAATAAGTGGCAGTGCATAAAAAATAAATAATGATTTTCTGAATAACCTCTTGGTTTGGGTATAGGACTAAATGATTCTAAGAACAATGCTAGACTGGCTTTGTTTAAATTATTCCTTTACTGTTTTTCACTTTCCCCAAGTGAGGTCACAAACCTCTGCCCGTCACCAATAAGTGACAAGATGAGCCAGATTGAAAAATATAGTATATATGTAAATCCAGATTTAAATGTTATATCTGAAATATAAACCATTTTTTTTTTATGGTAGCTACAAAACAGAGTACATCTTACCATTAAAAGCCGTGGGAGAAGGAGAAGATGGCAACGGAGTAGGAGGACCCTAGGAGCACCTCATCCTCTGGTCACAACCAGACAACTATCAAATAATCCTAAAAAACCCAGAAATGTCCCTAAGATTAAACAGGCTCCACAACTAAAAGGAGAGAAGAGGCCACATTAAAGAAGGTAGGAAGTGCAGAGATGTGGTTTGGGGAAGAAGCAGATTATGGGTGCCATGGAGGGGAGGGAGCCATGGTCAGGGAGAAGGGCAAGAAAAAGAGGGGCACACATGGGACCACACAAGGAGAACGTTTGTCCAAAGCTTGGAACATGAAAGAGGCTGAATTTCAGTTCTCGAAACCAGTGGAGCTTAAAGCCTGCAGTTTCAAAGATCAGCAGGCTTGGCTGGATAGATCTCAGAGGGCAGTGCATCGCTCCTGGAGAAAATACAGCAAACCCGGAGGCAGACAGAATGTTAACAGCAATCTGAAGAGAGTTGGGGCATACAATAGGGAAATTTTTACTGTTCTTGTAGCTCAGAGCTCCTCCAATAGACAGCATTTACAGAGACACCTCTCTGGGAACAAAGGAGATGGCCAGTGCCATTTCCTTCTGCTGCCCCTCAGCATAAACACAGAGCCCACTATGGAAAGCAGTGCTGTAGCAACTCTGGCTGCCTAACTTGCCTCCAATAAGTCCTACCCCTTGCACTCTGGGGGGACTGCGCTTCTTAGTCAAGCTTGCCGGAGTCCTAGCACAGCTGGCCCCTCTCCCAGAAGACCAATACAAACCCCTGCCCAAAACACATATCCCAACCAGAGAGTTTTTCAGGGCCTTGATTCTGATAGAGATTGTGACAGGTCTCATTTTACCAGCAAAATCAGAGCATATCTAGCTAAAACTCACCACATTCTGGCCAAGGACCAAACACTGCCCACAGCAAGTGAGGACAGCCCCTGTGGATGACTAGCCTGAAGGATACAGCAGCCACAACCCAACAGTAGAACACACTGCACACAGTGGAGACACCCCCTAAAGTGTCAAGCCCTGGGAACTACATGACCTCTTCTTCATAAGGCCATTATTTTCAGCAGCAGGAAACATAACTGGCTTGCCTAACAGAGACTTAGAAAAAGGCAAGAGATGGAGGAATTTATGCCAAAGCAAAGAAAAAGATAAGGCCACACAGCCAGAGATCTAAGCAAAACAGATATAAGTAACATCTTTAAAGCAACAATCATAAGAATATTCTTGAGGCTTGAGAGAAAAATAGAAGACATCAGTGAGATGGCAAAAATGTGAGGTGGAGAGAAGAAAAGAATGGGTTCACATTTGAACAACCATCAACTTAATATAGATTTCTATTTGTAGAAGAGGTTATATATAAATGGTAACCATATATCAAAGACCACTAATAAACATGCAAAGAATAAAGAGAAAGAAATCCAAATACTGTATATCACTAAAGAAAATCAGCAAAACATGAATGATAAGAGAAAATCTCCAGAAACAACAAAATAAAATGGTACTAAATGCATATCAATTAGTTTGAATGTAAATGGACTAAACACTCTAATCAAAAGACACAGGGTGTCAGAATGAATAAAAAACAAACAAATCTCCATGTTGCCTACAAGAGACTCGTTTTAGCCCTCAACACACCTGAAGATTGAATTTGAGGAGGTGAAGAAACATTTATCACACAAATGGGTATCAAAGGAAAGCCAGAGTGGCAATACTTCTATCAGAGGAGCTAGACTTCAAAACAAAGACTGTAACCAGAGACAAAGAAGGGTACTATATAATAAAGGGGACAATCCAATAAGAAGACATAACAATTGTAAATATTTACGTGACACGGGAGCATCCAAATATACAGAATAATAAAGAATTGATAATAACACAGTAATAGTAGGGGAGTTTAGCACCCCACTTACATCAATGGACAAATCATCTCAACAGAAAATCAAGGAAACAATGGCTTTGAATGATACATTGGACCAAATGGTCTTAAAGATACATTCAGAACATTCTACCATAAAACAGAATACACATTCTTTTCAAGCACATGCAACATTCTCCAGAATAGATCACATATTAGGTCACCAAGAAGACCTCAGCAAATTTAAGAAGACTGAAGTCATACCCTGCACCTTTTCTGACCACAACGCTATAAAATGAAGTCATCCAGGAAAAAAAAAAACATGGAAAGGTTTTCAACAACACGCTACTCAACAGCGAAGGAGTCAATTAGGAAATCAAAAAAGAAATAAAGCAATATATAGAAACAAATTAAAATGAAAACAATGGTCCAAAATCTTTGGGATGCAGCAAAAGTTATCCTAAGAGGGAAGTATATAGTAATACAGGCTTACCTCCAGAAGAGAAAATGCAAATAAAGCAACCTAACTTTATGCCTAAAGGAACTAGAAAACCAAATAAAGCATACAACTAGAAGGAAAAATTAATAAAGATTAATATTTATTAATAAAAAATAAAGTTAAAACAGAAATAAATGATATAAAAAAGAAACCAGGAGCTGGTTCTTTGAAAAAGTTAATAATCCTCTAGTCAGAATTATCAAAAAGAGAAAGGACCCACATAAATAAAATCACAAATCAGAGAAGAGAAATAACAGCACAGAAATACAATTATAAGAGATTATCAAAAACTATATGCTAACAAATTGGACAACCTAGAAGAAATGGATAAATTCCCAGAAATTAAAACAGGAAGAAATAGAAAACTTGAACAGACCAATAACCAGCAAAGAAATTGAATCAGTAATCAAAAAGACCCCAACCAACAGAAGTCCAGGATCAGATGGCTTCACAGGCAAACTTTACTAAACATTTAAAGAATACCTATTCTTTTCAAGCTACCCCAAAAACTAGAAAAATAGGGAAACTTCCAAATCCATTCTATAAGGCCAGCATTACCCTCACACCATAACAGACAAAAACACCACTAAAAATGGGAATGATAGGCCAACATCCCTGATGAGCATAGATGCAAAAATTCTCAATTAAACACTAGCAATCTGACAATGCATTTTTTAAATATAATTTTTATTATAAAATCATTTACCACAATCAAGTAGTATTTATTCCTGGGTTGTAAGAGTGGTTCAATATTCACAAATCAATCAAAATGCTAAATTAATAAAAGAAAGGATAAGAACCGTATGATCCTTTCATAGATGCAGAAAAAGCATTTGACAATGTATAATATCCTTTCATGATAAAACCCCACAACAAAGTAGGTTCAGAGGGAATATACCTCAACATAATAAAAGTCATATATGTAAAACCCACAGCTGATATCACCCTAAATAGGGAAAAATGGAGAGCTTTTTCTCTACAGTCAGGCCCAAGACAGGAAGGTCCACACTCATCCCTGTTATTCAACATACTACCGAAGTCCTAACCACAACAATCCGAGAACAAAAAGAAATAAAAGCCATCCAAATTGGCAAGAAGTCAAACTTCCACTATTTGCAGAGGACATGATACTATATATAGAAAACCTGAAAGACTCCGCCAAAAAACTGCTGGAACTAATACACAAATTCAGTAAACTTGCAGGATACAAGATCACTACACAGAAATCTGCTGTATTTCTATACACCAATAATGAAGCAGCAGAAAGAGAAATTAAGGAATGAATCTCATTTACAATTGCACCAAGAATCATAGGATGCCTAGGAATAAACCTAACCAAAGCGGTGAAAGATCTGTGCTCTGAAAACTATAAAGCACTGATGAAAGAAACTGAAGAGGACAAAGAAATGGAAAGACATTCCATGCTCATGGGTTGGAAGAATATTGTCAAAATGTCTATACTATCCAAAGCAATCTACACATTTAATGCAACCCCTATCAAAATATCACTAGCATTTTTTACAGAGCTAGAATAAATAATCCTAAAACTTGTATAGAACTACAAAAGACCTTGAATAGCCAAAGCAACCCTGAAAAAGAAAAACCAGGCTGAAGACACAACAATTCCAGACTTCAAGTTATATCACAAAGCTGTAGTCATCAAAATAGTATAGTACTGGCACAAAAATAGACAACACAGATCAGTGGAACACAAGAGAAAACCCAGAATAAATCCACAACTATACGGTCAATTAATCTTCAACAAAGCAGGAAAGAATACTGGGAAAAAGACAGTCTCTTCAACAAATGGTATTGGGAAAACTGGACAGCTCCATGCAAAAGAATGAAACTGGGCAGCTTCCTTACACCACACACAAAACTAAGTTCAAAATGGATTAAAGACCTAAATGTGAGACCTGAAACCATCAAAATCCTAGACGAGAACACCGACAATAACTTCTTTGAAACTGGCTGTAGCAACTTCTTTCTAGATATGGCTCCTGAGGCAAGGGAAACAAAAGCAAAAATGGACTCTTAGGACTACCACAAAACAAAAAGCTTCTGCACAGTGAATGAAACAATGAAACTAAAAGGTAACCTATGGAATAAAAGAAATTTTCCAATGACATATCTGATAAAGGGTTAGTATCTAAAATATCTCAAGAGCTTATAAAACACCCCAAAAATCAAATAATCAAGTTAAAAATGGGCATGGATATGAATAGACATTTTTCCAAAGAAGTCTAACAGACACATGGCCAACAGACACATGAAAAAGTGATTAACATCACTCATCATCAGGGAAATGCACATCTAAATTATAATGGGGGGGTAGCTGGGGAGCTTGGTCAGTTAAGCATCTGACTCTGGATTTTGGCTCAGGTCATGATATCACAGTTGTGGGATCAAGCCCTGCGTTGGGCTCCTATGCTGAACCTGCTTGGGGTTCTTTCTCTCCCTGCCCCTCCCCCACTCATGCTCTCTCTCAAAATAAATACTTAAAAAAATACTACGAGTTATCACCTCACACCTGTCAGAATGGTTATAATAAACACAAAATGCAACAGGTGTTGATGAGGATGTGGAGAAAGGGGAACCCTCTCACATTGGTGGTGGGAATGCAAACTGACCCAGCCACTCTGGAAAACAGTATGGAGGTTCATCAAAAAGCTAAAAATAGAACTACTCTATGATCCAGCAATTGCACTACTAGGTATTTACCCAAAGAATACACGAATACTAATTCAAAGGGATACATGGACCCTGATGTTTATGGCAGCATTATCTACAATAACCAAATTATGGAAACAGCCCAAGTGTCCACCAACTGATGAATGCTTAAAGAAGGTATGGTCACGGAGGAGGCGCAGGAAGATGGCGGCGTAGGAGGACGCTGGGCTCACCGCGCGTCCTGCTGATCACTTAGATTCCACCTACACCTGCCTAAATAACCCAGAAAACCGCCAGAGGATTAGCAGAACGGAGTCACCGGACCCAAGTGCAGACGAGAGGCCCACTGAAGAGGGTAGGAAGGGCGGTGAGGCCGTGCGCGCTCCACGGACTGGCGGGAGGGAGCCGGGGCAGAGGGGTGGCTCGCCAGCCAAGCAGAGCCCCCGAGTCCGGCTTGTAAAAGCGGAGGGGCCTGACGGACTGTGTTCCGACAGCAAGCGCGACTTAGCGTCTGGGAGGTCATAAGTTAACAGCTCTGCTCCGAAAGCGGGAAGGCTGGAGGACAAAGGGAGGGTGAGCTGCGGAGCCCCCAGACAGACGACAGAGCTCAGTTTGGCGGGGAACAAAGGCGCTCGCCAGCACCATCTCCCCCGCCCATCCCCCAGCCAAAATCCCAAAGGGAACCGGTTCCGGCCAGGGAAATTGCTCGCTCCGCGCAAACACCCAACTCTGTGCTTCTGCGGAGCCAAACCTCCGGCAGCGGATCTGACTCCCTCCGGCTGCCACAGGGCCCCTCCTGAAGTGGATCACCTAAGGAGAAGCGAGCTAAGCCTGCCCCCCCTGCCGCCGTGCACCTTGCCTTCCCACCCCAGCTAATACGCCAGATCCCCAGCATCACAAGCCTGGCAGTGTGCAAGTAGCCCAGACGGGCCACGCCACCCCACAGTGAATCCCACCCCTAGGAGAGGGGAAGAGAAGGCACACACCAGTCTGACTGTGGCCCCAGCGGTGGGCTGGGGGCAGATATCAGGACGGACTGCGGCCCCGCCCACCAACTCCAGTTATACACCACAGCACAGGGGAAGTGCCCTGCAGGTCCTCACCACACCAGGGACTATCCAAAATGACCAAGCAGAAGAATTCCCCTCAGAAGAATCTCCAGGAAATAACAACAGCTAATGAGCTGATCAAAAAGGATTTAAATAATATAACAGAAAGTGAATTTAGAATAATAGTCATAAAATTAATCGCTGGGCTGGAAAACAGTATACAGGACAGCAGAGAATCTCTTGCTACAGAGATCAAGGGACTAAGGAACAGTCACGAGGAGCTGAAAAACGCTTTAAATGAAATGCAAAACAAAATGGAAACCACCACGGCTCGGATGGAAGAGGCAGAGGAGAGAATAGGTGAACTAGAAGATAAAATTATGGAAAAAGAGGAAGCTGAGAAAAAGAGAGATAAAAAAATCCAGGAGTATGAGGGGAAAATTAGAGAACTAAGTGATACACTAAAAAGAAATAATATACGCATAATTGGTATTCCAGAGGAGGAAGAGAGAGGGAAAGGTGCTGAAGGGGTACTTGAAGAAATAATAGCTGAGAACTTCCCTGAACTGGGGAAGGAAAAAGGCATTGAAATCCAAGAGGCACAGAGAACTCCCTTCAGACGTAACTTGAATCGATCTTCTGCACGACATATCATAGTGAAACTGGCAAAATACAAGGATAAAGAGAAAATTCTGAAAGCAGCAAGGGGTAAACGTGCCCTCACATATAAAGGGAGACCTATAAGACTCGTGACTGATCTCTCTTTTGAAACTTGGCAGGCCAGAAAGAATTGGCACGAGATTTTCAGGGTGCTAGACAGCAAAAATATGCAGCCGAGAATCCTTTATCCAGCAAGTTTGTCATTTAGAATAGAAGGAGAGATAAAGGTCTTCCCAAACAAACAAAAACTGAAGGAATTTGTCACCACTAAACCAGCCCTACAAGAGATCCTAAGGGGGACCCTGTGAGACAAAGTACCAGAGACATCACTACAAGCATAAAACATACAGACATCACAATGACTCTAAACCCGTATCTTTCTATAATAACACTGAATGTAAACGGATTAAATGCGCCAACCAAAAGACATAGGGTATCAGAATGGATAAAAAAACAAGACCCATCTATTTGCTGTCTACAAGAGACTCATTTTAGACCTGAGGACACCTTTAGATTCAGAGTGAGGGGATGGAGAACTATTTATCATGCTACTGGAAGCCAAAAGAAAGCTGGAGTAGCCATACTTATATCAGACAAACTAGACTTTCAATTAAAGGCTGTAACAAGAGATGAAGAAGGGCATTATATAATAATTACAGGGTCTATCCATCAGGAAGAGCTAACAATTATAAATGTCTATGCGCCGAATACCGGAGCCCCCAAGTATATAAAACAATTACTCATAAACAGAAGCAACCTTATTGATAAGAATGTGGTAATTGCAGGGGACTTTAACACCCCACTTACAGAAATGGATAGATCATCTAGACACACAGTCAATAAAGAAACAAGGGCTCTGAATGAGACATTGGATCAGATGGACTTGACAGATATATTTAGAACTCTGCATCCCAAAGCAACAGAATATACTTTCTTCTCGAGTGCACATGGAACATTCTCCAAGATAGATCATATACTGGGTCACAAAACAGCCCTTCATAAGTATACAAGAATTGAAATTATACCATGCATACTTTCAGACCACAATGCTATGAAGCTTGAAATCAACCACAGGAAAAAGTCTGGAAAACCTCCAAAAGCATGGAGGTTAAAGAACACCCTACTAACGAATGAGTGGGTCAACCAGGCAATTAGAGAAGAAATCAAAAAATATATGGAAACAAACGAAAATGAAAATACAACAATCCAAACGATTTGGGACGCAGTGAAGGCAGTCCTGAGAGGAAAATACATTGCAATCCAGGCCTATCTCAAGAAACAAGAAAAAATCCCAAATACAAAATCTAACAGCACACCTAAAGGAAATAGAAGCAGAACAGCAAAGGCAGCCTAAACCCAGCAGAAGAAGAGAAATAATAAAGATCAGAGCAGAAATAAACAATACAGAATCTAAAAAAACTGTAGAGCAGATCAACGAAACCAAGAGTTGGTTTTTTGAAAAAATAAACAAAATTGACAAACCTCTAGCCAGGCTTCTCAAAAAGAAAAGGGAGATGACCCAAATAGATAAAATCATGAATGAAAATGGAATGATTACAACCAATCCCTCAGAGATACAAACAATTATCAGGGAATACTATGAAAAATTATATGCCAACAAATTGGACAACCTGGAAGAAATGGACACATTCCTGAACACCCACACTCTTCCAAAACTCAATCAGGAGGAAATAGAAAGCTTGAACAGACCCATAACCAGCGAAGAAATTGAATCGGTTATCAAAAATCTCCCAACAAATAAGAGTCCAGGACCAGATGGCTTCCCAGGGGAGTTCTACCAGACCTTTAAAGCAGAGATAATACCTATCCTTCTCAAGCTATTCCAAGAAATAGAAAGGGAAGGAAAACTTCCAGACTCATTCTATGAAGCCAGTATTACTTTGATTCCTAAACCAGACAGAGACCCAGTAAAAAAAGAGAACTACAGGCCAATATCCCTGATGAATATGGATGCAAAAATTCTCAATAAGATACTAGCAAATCGAATTCAACAGCATATAAAAAGAATTATTCACCATGATCAAGTGGGATTCATTCCTGGGATGCAGGGCTGGTTCAACATTCGCAAATCAATCAACGTGATACATCACATTAACAAAAAAAAAGAGAAGAACCATATGATCCTGTCAATCGATGCAGAAAAGGCCTTTGACAAAATCCAGCACCCTTTCTTAATAAAAACCCTTGAGAAAGTCGGGATAGAAGGAACATACTTAAAGATCATAAAAGCCATTTATGAAAAGCCCACAGCTAACATCATCCTCAACGGGGAAAAACTGAGAGCTTTTTCCCTGAGATCAGGAACACGACAGGGATGCCCACTCTCACCGCTGTTGTTTAACATAGTGCTGGAAGTTCTAGCATCAGCAATCAGACAACAAAAGGAAATCAAAGGCATCAAAATTGGCAAAGATGAAGTCAAGCTTTCGCTTTTTGCAGATGACATGATATTATACATGGAAAATCCGATAGACTCCACCAAAAGTCTGCTAGAACTGATACATGAATTCAGCAAAGTTGCAGGATACAAAATCAATGTCCAGAAATCAGTTGCATTCTTATACACTAACAATGAAGCAACAGAAAGACAAATAAAGAAAATGATCCCATTCACAATTGCGCCAAGAAGCATAAAATACCTAGGAATAAATCTAACCAAAGATGTAAAGGATCTGTATGCTGAAAACTATAGAAAGCTTATGAAGGTAATTGAAGAAGACTTAAAGAAATGGAAAGACATTCCCTGCTCATGGATTGGAAAAATAAATATTGTCAAAATGTCAATACTACCCAAAGCTATCTACACATTCAATGCAATCCCAATCAAAATTGCACCAGCATTCTTCTCGAAATTAGAACAAGCCATCCTAAAATTCATATGGAACCACAAAAGGCCCCGAATAGCCAAAGGAATTTTGAAGAAGAAGACCAAAGCAGGAGGCATCACAATCCCAGACTTTAGCCTCTACTACAAAGCTGTCATCATCAAGACAGCATGGTATTGGCACAAAAACAGACACACAGACCAATGGAATAGAATAGAAACCCCAGAACTAGACCCACAAACGTATGGCCAACTCATCTTTGACAAAGCAGGAAAGAACATCCAATGGAAAAAAGACAGCCTCTTTAACAAATGGTGCTGGGAGAACTGGACAGCAACATGCAGAAGGTTGAAACTAGACCACTTTCTCACACCATTTACAAAAATAAACTCAAAATGGATAAAGGACCTAAATGTGAGACAGGAAACCATCAAAACCTTAGAGGAGAAAGCAGGAAAAGATCTCTCTGACCTCAGCCGTAGCAATCTCTTACTCGACACATCCCCAAAGGCAAGGGAATTAAAAGCAAAAGTGAATTACTGGGACCTTATGAAGATCAAAAGCTTCTGCACAGCAAAGGAAACAACCAACAAAACTAAAAGGCAACCAACGGAATGGGAAAAGATATTTGCAAATGACATATCGGACAAAGGGCTAGTATCTAAAATCTATAAAGAGCTCACCAAACTCCACACCCGAAAAACAAATAACCCAGTGAAGAAATGGGCAGAAAACATGAATAGACAATTCTCTAAAGAAGACATCCAGATGGCCAACAGGCACATGAAAAGATGTTCAGCGTCACTCCTTATCAGGGAAATACAAATCAAAACCACACTCAGGTATCACCTCACGCCAGTCAGAGTGGCCAAAATGAACAAATCAGGAGACTATAGATGCTGGAGAGGATGTGGAGAAACGGGAACCCTCTTGCACTGTTGGTGGGAATGCAAATTGGTGCAGCCGCTCTGGAAAGCAGTGTGGAGGTTCCTCAGAAAATTAAAAATAGTCCTACCCTATGACCCAGCAATAGCACTGCTAGGAATTTATCCAAGGGATACAGGAGTACTGATGCATAGGGGCACTTGTACCCCAATGTTCATAGCAGCACTCTCAACAATAGCCAAATTATGGAAAGAGCCTAAATGTCCATCAACTGATGAATGGATAAAGAAATTGTGGTTTATATACACAATGGAATACTATGTGGCAATGAGAAAAAATGAAATATGGCCCTTTGTAGCAACGTGGATGGAACTGGAGAGTGTAATGCTAAGTGAAATAAGCCATACAGAGAAAGACAGATACCATATGGTTTCACTCTTATGTGGATCCTGAGAAACTTAACAGGAACCCATGGGGGAGGGGAAGGAAAAAAAAAAAAAAAAAAAAAAAAAGAGGTTAGAGTGGGAGAGAGCCAAAACATAAGAGACTGTTAAAAACTGAGAACAAACTGAGGGTTGATGGGGGGTGGGAAGGAGGGGAGGGTGGGTGATGGGTATTGAGGAGGGCACCTTTTGGGATGAGCACTGGGTGTTGTATGGAAACCAATTTGTCAATAAATTTCATAAAAAAATAAAAAAAAATAAAAAAAAAAAGAAGGTATGGTCACACACTTCTAGAATATTACTCAGCCATAAAAACCAATGAAATCTTACCATTTGCAATGACATGAATGGATCTAGAGGGTATTATACGAAGTAAAATAAATCAGAGAAAGCCAAACACCATACGACTTCACTCATATGTGGAATTTAAGAAACAAATGAACAAAGGGTTAAAAAAAAAAAAAAAAGAGAGAGGCAAACCAGGAAACAAACTCTTAACTATAGAGGACTGATAGTTACCAGAAGGGAGGTGGGTGTGTGTGTGATGGGTTAAATAAGTGATGTATATTAGGGAGCACTTGTGATGAGTGCCTGTGATGTATGGAAGTGTTGAATCACTACTGTACCTCAGAAATTAACACTGTATATTAACTGAAATTTAAATAAAAAACTTTTTAAAAGCCTTGATTTTTGCTTTCAATATCTATGCATGGGACCCACAAGGGATATAAAAACTTCCCAGGTTGTGTGCCAAGGATTCCCAGGATAGATGGACAAGTGACTAAAATGTCACTTCCCATTTTCAAGCACCAGAGAGCCTTCGCTCACCTTTAGCAGTGTCCTGAACTCTTAAAATCCACTCATGGATATGAATTAGACCAGGGTGTGCTAGAATGGATGTGTTGTGGTATACAGAAGCTCTGGTTATTGGCCTTCCTTGACCCCTGGAAGCTCTAAATATGCTAGATATACAATGGGTTAGGCAGGGATATTTCTTTCTTTCAGGGATTTTTAAGTCAATTGTAGAGTCAGAGACTAAAATCCCTTGATGAATAGATCTTAAAATCTAGTGATCTATAGAAACTAGACACCTTCCCACATATTCCATGAACTAATTTCAACCCACACTTGCCCTCTTGATCAAATGTCTCCGTGTGGTGCTGGTGCACAATCTACACACTTTTATGTGGTGGCACTGGCTTTGTGGTCATAGAAATGGAACACAGGACAAGAGCTCCTTGAAATGCTGACAACACCATTTTAATCTGAAAAAAACCTCTTCACTAAAAAATAATACTTCTACATTCAGAATCTGGCCTTTAGTATCTAAGTGGAACTAACACTTAGAAAATAACCTCATATACATCAAAGAAATGCTGTTTTGTGGTTAAAGCACATAAATTTCAGCCTGCTAGCATTTTCAAATCTGAGTTTTTACTTAGCAAAGGACAACTAAAAATATTCATAAAGCCCTTTAGAATTCTCAAAAAAAGGATCAAGGGACTTCCACAATTTTCACCTTAAATATGAACGCTGATCTTTATATCTTATTTTACATCTGAAGATAATTTGGCTAATAATTTTCATATGATTACTCTAGTTGTAACTAAGACAATATAGGAGACTGCACTTCTTAGTTCAGGTGTCTGTGTACTTGAATATCAAGTATGAAAGATTTATTCAGAGATTTATTCAGTAAATTTATTCAGAGACAAGTAAACAAAGCAAAATTAGTGTCTTATATGAAATATGGATATCAACTCTTTGTGCATTCATTCACAAACAGTCATTCAGTTCCACCAGGCACTGTGTTAGGAAGTGAAATACAATGAAACACAATCAGATATGCTCTCTGCTTTTGAGGCACTTATACGCCATGAAGGAGAAAGCTGTAGCACGGTAACTGCATCATAAATGTAATATTCACAGGTGAAATAAGCTCAGCTTCTTAACTCAAAGCACCATAATAGCAAGAAGTTGTAGCCAGTCTTCTAATACCATGTGTCTCTCATGTTTGTAATAGGGTCTGTCACATAATCAAAGTTCAATAAACATCTTATGAATGAATGAAATAAATATTGAGCTCCTTAAAAGAGACAGGGGCTAGAAAACTATTTGATTTTTTTTTTTTTTGGAGTACTCCTCTCTAAGCAAATTGCCTCTAGAGAAGATAACCTTAAAAGAAGAAAGTAGATGCTGTATCTTGAAGAATTCTAGCATTTGATAAATGGCAGAAGATGAAGATAACTAGGATAGTACTTTGGCAGCAAAGGAAGAGAATGTCCTCAAAAGGCAGTGATCATTACTATTGATTGCTGCTGGTCAAGATGAGTAAGAGGAGAACTGAACAAAAATGTCCACCACATTGAGAGGTAAGAAAGTTATTGATGTACTTTCTAAAAGTTTAATAGAATGTTAGGGGTAGGTTTTGAGTGGGTTTTAAAGGCAGCAAAAGTAAGTATAGAATATAGTAACTGGCTATGAATGGAGGGAAGAGTTGGTACAACAGCTTGGTCAAAGATATCAACTTCATACGCCAAGAGAAATTTCTGAGAATATGAAGATAATGAGATACAAAGTGCATTCGTTCATTCAAAAAATATTTACTGGAATATAATCTCCCCCAGTACTTGGGACACATGAGTGAAACAAACCAAAAGCCAAGTAAGAAAGCTCCTTTTCTTATATAACTTAGATCATGAAAATTGATGGACTGCACTTGAAGAGTACTGTTATAATGTTAGTAAAATTTAAAAAAGTCTTTCTACATAACCTATCACTACCTAGCCTAGCCCACAGTTTGTCAATTCTGACCTCACATTAGAATCAATTTGGAGACCTCAAAAAATTACTGCATGGGCCCATGCCTAGGGATTTGAGCTTAGTTTTTCTTTTCAGAGACAGCATGAAACACGTGAACAGGGAGGGGCAGAGGGAGAGAGAATCATAAGCCAGTTCCATTCTCAGTATGGAGCCCAACACAGGGCTCAGTCCCACTGCCCCGGAACCATGACCTGAGCCTAAATCAACAGTCAGGCACTCAACTGACTGAGTCACCCAGGCACCCCTAATTTTTTTTTTTGTAGAGGACCTATGATTGAAATCAATTACTTGGAAAAATACTCTTAATTTTTTTCATCTAGGTGGATATAAGCAATGTTTATAACACAATTCCAATCACTTGGTTTATAGTGGCAGTATTTTTATCTATTAATTATGTGACACATTAACCATAGGTTATTAAACAAAGCAATAGAACTACTTTATGCAATTAAAGACCTTTAATTTAAAAAGAATTTTCATCCCTATTCCATAAAGTCACTTCCTTAAAATTAAACTATTGTTCCATTTCCTTCCAATCACTTCTTACCTTCCATTACCACTGCTAATGGAAATGATATTCTTTTAATGTTCAATTTTGGTTCATGTGTCAGGTATACCTACAGGTTAATGTTTGCATTGATTTTATCTTTCAACATACTGCTATTCTAAATACATATTTAAATGGGTAGTTTAACCTCAGGTTTGTAATTTAAGACACTGATTTTAATACATCTAAAATAAAATACTATAATGATGCATTTGCCACCAATTCTTTAAGTTTCTTTAAGAGAGAGAAAGAAAGAGAGAGGGAGAGAGAAAGAGAGAGAGAGGAGAGAGAGAGAGAAAAGGAAGAGGAGAGAGAGAGAAGAGAG